>NC_069509.1:186744016-186826516 GCF_027579735.1 Bombina bombina
AGCAATTCCTTCATTTGGGACTGATCGAGCCGGATATTTAAACAGAAATGTAACCTATCCTTTATGCACTAACACATTGTTTTTTGGTTAAAGGAACAGTAAACACCAAAAATGTTATTGTTTAAAAAGATAGATAATTCCTTTATTTACCATTCCCCATTTTTGCATAACCAACACTGTTATAGAATTATAATTTTTACCTCTGTAATTACCTTGTATCTAAGCTTCTGCTGACTGCCTCCTTATCTCAGATCTTTTGACAGACTTGCATTTCAGGCAATTAATGCTGACTCTTAAATAACTTCACGTGCGTGAGCACAATGTTATTTATATGAAACACATGAACTAACGCCCTTTAGCTATCAAAAACTGTCAAAATGCACTGAGATAAGAGGCAGCCTTCAAGGGCTTAGAAATTAGCATATGAGCCTACCTAGGTTTAGCTTTCAACTAATAATATCAAAAGAACAAAGCAAATTTGATGATAAAAGTAAATTAGAAAGTTGTTTACAATTACATGCCCTATCTAAATCATGAAAGTTTAATTTGGACTTTACTATCCCTTTAATGCTCTTATTTGTTTGATCAGAAATACCTGTGTATAGCACCCACCTAGCTGGAGACTGACATCTAATCACTGTATATAAAGTACACAGGTTAAATTCTGTAGTTAGATGTAAGTATACAATAATATTATGCTAGATGATTGCAGTTTGCATATGCTGTAATATACACGATTATCAGATAATTTCATTAGTAAATGTAAAAGGGCAGTAATGAAACGTTATGGGCACTAAAGATTTACAGCAGCTATTTCACATTAGAATGTTCTTTTTAAAAATGTAGATCAACTGTTAGAAAAAAAAATGCACACAGAGCAGTCTGAGAACTTGTCACAGAAAGTTTACACAAAAATGAGATTTCCAAAAATTTTAATAAACAGAAAATTAACGTTAAACTGTTTGAACATTTTATTTTAAATGCAAAATCGTTTATGACCCTCCTGTCCGATGTTGGACCTTTTTATAACAGATGTCTCACTTTCTACTCACTTATATTGTTAGATTTCACAGTATGTTTCCCGTGTTTAGTGTGAAAACCCCGGGACCCCCTTATATCTAACACAGCTAACAGCTGTAGCAGGGAAATCTGCAATAAAGGGACATTAAACACTGAATGCATTTCATGTGTCCTCCTGTAATTATGGGTGCCAAAATCTTGCAACCTAAGTTACACTACTCTGGAATAGAGTTACTGCACATGTGCAAAAACAACAGCACTGCACCCATGACTAGAGGAAGGCAGGAAATAACCTCAGTACTGTGTTTATACAATGTATTTAGTGTTTAATGTCGGTTTAAAACCCTGTTTTATCATTATCGGATGACAATCTTAATGTGGCATGAAAATAATTCTGTCTTGCATATATAAAGCAGTAAAATGTGTACAATTTATTTAAAAAGGTTATGTAATAATTAGCTTAAAAACCAGAGCTAATACTGCAATATGGCTGCTCATTGTTGTAGAGGCACAAGTCTGTGAGCTGTATTGCTAGACGGTATTAAGTCTCCATAGTTCTAAAAAGTAGTTTTATTAGTATAAAATGCATTCATTTGTAGTTGTGATAAAACCAATTAGGGACATATATGTAACAGAGTTAGCCTTGAAAAGTCAGCAGGTGAATTGCAAGCTCTGAGAATGAGAAAATGCTCAATTTTTTAAAGCTAAAATACATTATAAAGGGGGAAATTATGAAAGAACTATATTGTAAAGTTATTTAATTATGCATAACTAAATATTTTATATAAAAATCTCGTGTACTGTCCCTTTAAGAGCTATGTACCAAAATTACATTTTTAAATACACAATATACAGGGAAGTAAACTTACATTTTAATGATATATTATCCTGATCACATTTAATTTGCATTGCAAAAACACTTTAGCGAATGTCATCTTTGCTCCTGGTATGAACAGAAGCAGCCAGTGATTGTCAGGTCATGTGACTGCCGCACCTGTTAGCTGAATGGCCGTGTTCTGCTCAGCTTCTGCAATTCACCAGAGGGAATGTACCTTTGTGTTTAACCCCTTTGTGGAGGTTAAGCAAATAGTTATCTTGCGACAGTCCATTCCCTAATGAATTAGTGCGCATTAGTTTTGCATTAGAATGTCCCTTTAAGGGTTTCTGTATATAACACAGTTGCAGTTTCATTAAACACACAGACACATTTTCTATTCTACAGTCCTGTAGTTAGTGACATAAAACCATCTCCCTACCACTTGCCAGTATTCAGTGACTGGTATGGGGACAAGTAGGAAAGTGTGACAAGACAAAAGGCTATCTGATGAGAACAAAATAAGTTCAGTTGACATAAGGGTTAAATTTCCCATTCTGTAATTTCCAGTGACTAAAATAGAAACTAGCAATGCGCCCCCCCCCCCCCTTATCTGGGACTTCCGCTAACTGAGACACAGACACCATAAGCATCTGCAGATACTTTCCTGTGAGGGGGAAAACAAACAGCTTGTAGCAACAGAGATAGCTGCATTACTTATAAGTGAGCAGCAAATCATTATAAACATGATGCTTACCTGGCATCAAACAGTTAATGAAATATAAATAGCAAGTGGCTTAATACTGACCGGCTAAACCTGTAGCAGCAAATGTGTTCTGTAATAACCTTAAACCAACAAAAGGGATGGGCTAGAGCAGTATTTCTCAAGTCCAGTCATTGAGAGCCCTGACAGGCCAGATTTTCATGCTATCTGAACAGAGGTAAAATAATGAGATGATGGGTGACAACAGGTTGATAACTATAGTCACTGATTATTATTATTCAGATATCATGAAACTCTGTCCTATTAGGGCCCTGGGGACAGCAGAATACGGTCTAAGTTCTGCCCACCATAAACACTCCGCCTACTTATGAGGAGGGGCTGCCCCTGTCACCACCTAAGGTGCCTCACCCCTGTAAGCCTCACCGCCATTCTGCTTCTCATGTTGAGTAAAGATCAGCTGTCTAGAGAAATGGGTAACGGCAATACTTAGAGGGGCTCACCCTACAAGTCTTACACTGATCTTAATGAGTCTGTGATTGTCAAGGTCAGATTAACTAACTCTTAATGCTAAATAAACTCATAGTCAACACCTGCACCGAACCTGAAAGAATAGGGGAAGGTGGAAAACAACAAGACAGGAAAAGAATCTGTATAAGCTGGTGAGTACAGCCCTTCGCACTATAAACCACACACTTCCTGTGGCTAGGAGGGAGTTAACTCTCAAACGGACATGAAGATCAAACTGAAACAGGAGAAAATGTAATTTTAAGAGGCTTTTCAATTTATTTGTGTTTTCAAATCTACTTCATTCTTTTGGCATCCTTTGTTAAAAAGCATATCTACGTAGGCTCAGGAGAAGCAATGCACTACTTGGAGCTAGTTGAATATTGGTAGCTGCACATATATGCCTCTTGTCATTGGCTCAGCAGATGTGTTCAGCTAGCTCCTAGTAGTGCACTGCTGCTCTGCAACTAAACTTATCTGTGTGTTTAACTCTTTGCAGGGATTATATACATAGTTATAGGTAAGTGATAGTGTGATAACAAAATGCCATAACACATAAGAGCATTTTCTATACAATGTAATGTCCCTTTAAGGGTACGCCAGGCCCAATAGGTGTGTCTCTGCTATAGTATACTCATCAGTTAGTTAAATGTTGAGCAGGGAAGACGACAACCTAGTGACAAGTCACTGTCTGTATATAAGCTTGGCAACATCATGCAGAGATCTGTGTATATACTGCAAGCTCAGTAACTGTAGAACACGTGCCAGGTCTCCTCACCTCCAGTTACTGGTACTAATGATTGTGAGGCTTTTCCCCAATGTGTTTATCAGCTTCTCCCTGTGCACTGTCTGCCAGTAACGGTTATGTGTACAGCTGTACCTTCCCTTAACCCCCCCCCCCCCCACAGGGCTGTACCCCTCTTCCTAACAATACCTCCCACAGGGCTGTATCCCTCTTCTTCCTACCAATACCCCCCACAGGGCTGTATCCCTCTTCTTCCTACCAATACCCCCCACAGGGCTGTACCCCTCTTCCTATCAATACCCCCCACAGGGCTGTATCCCTCTTCTTCCTACCAATACCCACCCACAGGGCTGTACACCTCTTCCTAACAATACCCACCCACAGGGCTGTATCCCTCTTCTTCCTACCAATACCCCCCACAGGGCTGTATCCCTCTTCTTCCTACCAATACCCCCCACAGGGCTGTACCCCTCTTCCTATCAATACCCCCCACAGGGCTGTATCCCTCTTCTTCCTACCAATACCCACCCACAGGGCTGTACACCTCTTCCTAACAATACCCACCCACAGGGCTGCACCCCTCTTCTTACCAATACCCACCCACAGGGCTGTACCCCTCTTCTTCCTACCAATATCCACCCACAGGGCTGTACCCCTCTTCCTACCAATACCCACCCACAGGGCTGTACCCCTCTTCTTCCTACCAATACCCACCCACAGGGCTGTACCCCTCTTCTTCCTACCAATACCCACCCACAGGGCTGTACAGCTCTACCTACCAATACTGCCCCCCTGCCCACTCACAGCCCTGTACAGCTCTACCTACCAATACTGCCCCCCTGCCCACTCACAGTGCTGTACAGCTCTACCTACCACAGTCACCCCAGCAGCTACCGGTTGCCAACCCCCGGCGCACCGCTCTACAGCACCACCTCCAGCCACGAACTATCTTTAGCCAGCCCGGTTCAACTCACGGGACTACTCACAGCCCATTCGGTGCTTCGTATGTAAGCAACTAGGGCACAAAAGACCAGAGTGTCCACTAAACACAGTTAACCAAGCACAGTCCTGGAGGAGACCCGCCGGCGGAAACCCATGTAACCCCCAGCCTGCTGCCCAATGCGTAGAGGAGGAAGAATGCTGGGCATCCTACATGAAGCAGACCCTGTGCAAGCTGTCAACCGGGATAACCGAAAACAGCACCGGCAACTGGTTAAAGTGAATGGGAAGGAGGTCAGTGGTCTACGAGATACTGGTGCTACCATGACCTTGCTCCAAAAGAACTTGGTGTCCGAGAACCAGCACACCGGAGACACTGTGGCTGTGAGGGTAGCAGGGGGCACTGTGTTCCACCTACCTGTTGCCTGGGTACATTTGGATTGGGGAATGGGCGCTAGACATGTGAATGTGGGGGTCATGAAGGATTTACCAGCTGATGTTCTCCTTGGAATTTACTTGGCCCCCTTGTTTCTGCCTACGCTCCGATGGATTGTCCCGGCAAACTGACATTCCTACCACCTCCTAGTCCAGTGATCCCCAAGTTGACCTGCCAAAGGGTCAAGCTTGGTCTGCCGGAGTGTCCCACAACGAGGGAGCCGTGTGACAGACCCCTCTGTCCTGGAACTATGTGGCTTCCCTGGTTAATTCATGTGGATTCCTATGATTTCCTGTCCGTAATTCCCTGTTCGTTTATTCTTTTTTAATCTCCCGAACACTGCTGAAACTGCCAACCTCCCTACGGATTATGGATTCTGGCATTATGTTTAATTCACCCTGTGCCTATTATAGGTACAAGGTGTGAATCCAACAGTACTAAAGGGGTTAACTCTCTCCTTGTTCAGTTTTTGAGAAACTGTATTTTCTGATACAGGTTTCCTGGCATCAGCTATTGTTTACTGTAATTAGCTTTAGATGATACGCTTTCACCTTGTTTAATCACCTCCAGAGTCCAGACTGCTAGGTGCCGGGAAGGAATCCATTGTTTGCTTGTGTTTATTTGTGTAATTGTTTGTGTAGTGTATTTTTGTTGTATCCTGTGGAGGGGCGTTTTTCCTCTAGCCATGGAGATGGTTGGATTTCTTCCCAATTGTCTCCAGGATGGGGAGGAGGGGTTTACTGGTACCAGGTGGGAGACCTGCTTGAGTGCCGGGCATGTGGCCCTCAATGGAGGTACCCTCAAGACGGAGCTAGGTCTCATGTTTGGGGAGAATTGCTACTTTGGATTATTCTTTTGCCTGTTTTAGGAGAGAAAGATTTTGTGTATTTTCCCCGTCGGTGTATTAACTGGGTTCGTGTGTTGCTATTCCTGTATTGAGGGCATCTTTCATCTGGTATTTACCCTCGATATCCGGGTTATACCATAACACAGCTCTACCTACCAATACGCCCCCCCCTGCCTACTCACAGCACTGTACAGCTCTACCTATCAATACTGCCCCCCTGCCCACTCACAGCGCTGTACAGCTCTACCTACCAATACTGCCCCCCCCTGCCCACTCACAGCACTGTACAGCTCTACCTACCAATACTGCCCCCCTGCCCACTCACAGCCCTGTACAGCTCTACCTACCAATACTGCCTCCTGCCCACTCACAGCCCTGTACAGCTCTACCTACCAATACTGCCCCCCCCCCCTGCCCACTCACAGCCCTGTGCAGCTCTACCTACCAATACTGCCCCCTGTCCACTCACAGCCCTGTACAGCTCTACTTACCAATACTGCTCCCTGCCCACTCACAGCCCTGTACAGCTCTACCTACCAATCCTCCCCCCTTTACACTCACAGCCCTGTACAGCTCTACCTACCAATACTGCCCCCTGCCCACTCACAGCCCTGTACAGCTCTACCTACCAATACTGCCCCCTGCCCACTCACAGCCCTGTACAGCTCTACCTACCAATACTGCCCCCTGCCTACTCACAGCCCTGTACAGCTCTACCTACCAATACTGCCCCCCTGCCTACTCACAGCACTGTACAGCTCTACCTACCAATACTGCCCACCCCTGCCTACTCACAGCACTGTACAGCTCTACCTACCAATACTGCCCACCCCTGCCTAATCACAGCACTGTACAGCTCTACCTACTAATACTGCCCCCCCTGCCTACTCACAGCACTGTACAGCTCTACCTACTAATACTGCCCCCCCTGCCTACTCACAGCCCTGTACAGCTCTACCTACCAATACTGCCCCCCACTGCCCACTCACAGTGCTTTACAGCTCTACCTACTAATACTGCCCCCCTGCCTACTCACAGCGCTGTACAGCTCTACCTACTAATACTGCCCCCCCTGCCCACTCACAGTGCTTTACAGCTCTACCTACTAATACTGCCCCCCTGCCTACTCACAGCACTGTACAGCTCTACCTACTAATACTGCCCCCTGCCTACTCACAGCACTGTACAGCTGTACCTACTAATACTGCCCCCTCTGCCTACTCACAGCACTGTACAGCTCTACCTACCAATACTGCCCCCTGCCTACTCACAGCACTGTACAGCTCTACCTACCAATACTGCCCCCCTGCCTACTCACAGCCCTGTACAGCTCTACCTACCAATACTGCCCCCCCTGCCCACTCACAGCGCTATACAGCTCTACCTACCAATACTGCCGCCCTGTCTACTCACAGCGCTGTACAGCTCTATCTACCAATACTGCCCCCCCTGCCTACTCACAGCGCTGTACAGCTCTACCTACCAATACTGCCCCCCTGTCTACTCACAGCGCTGTACAGCTCTACCTACCAATACTGCCCCCTGTACACTCACAGCCCTGTACAGCTCTACCTACCAATACTGCCCCCTGTACACTCACAGCACTGTACAGCTCTACCTACCAATACTGCCCCCTGTACACTCACAGCCCTGTACAGCTCTACCTACCAATACTGCCCCCTGTACACTCACAGCACTGTACAGCTCTACCTACCAATACTGCCCCTGTACACTCACAGCCCTGTACAGCTCTACCTACCAATACTGCCCCCTGCCTACTCACAGCCCTGTACAGCTCTACCTACCAATACTGCCCCCCTGCCCACTCACAGCACTGTACAGCTCTACCTACCAATACTGTCCCCCTGCCTACTCAGAGCGCTGTACAGCTCTACCTACCAATACTGCCCCTCTGCTCACTCACAGCCCTGTACAGCTCTACCTACCAATACTGCCCCCCCTGCCCACTCACAGCCCTGTACAGCTCTACCTACCAATACTGCCCCCCCTGCCCACTCACAGCACTGTACAGCTCTACCTACCAATACTGCCCCCCCTGCCTACTCACAGCGCTGTACAGCTCTACCTACCAATACTGCCCCCTGCCTACTCACAGCACTGTACAGCTCTACCTACCAATACTGCCCCCTGCCCACTCACAGCCCTGTACAGCTCTACCTACCAATACTGCCCCCCCTGCCTACTCACAGCGCTGTACAGCTCTACCTACCAATACTGCCCCCCTGCCTACTCACAGCACTGCCCCCTGCCTACTCACAGCGCTGTACAGCTCTACCTACCAATACTGCCCCCCTGCCTACTCACAGCGCTGTACAGCTCTACCTACCAACACAACATGAAATATGAGTATTTCACATTCCAAAGTTCTTCACATATTTCTATATATCTCTCATGTTTTTTTGGTAAAATATAATATATATGTGTATGTATGTATGTATGTGTGTGTATATCTCTATCTATCTATCTATCTATCTATCTATCTATCTATCTATCTATCTATCTATCTATATATATATATATATATATATATCCATAAAACAAAGTGCACTCCAAAGGTCTTAATAAATAATCACTTTTAATTAGTGAACGTTTTCGGGTAAAAAACCTGCAAAAGACAACTATTCTTTTTAAATAAAATTGGGATCTTAGTCACAGAATATCGCCATATTTTGCTTAGCCAGTCACCACTTACAAGGTGCCCCAATATAGACTGGTCCTAACACTACAGTCCTTTGCCTCAGAGGGCTGAATTATTCCTGCTTCATAATAGAATGAGACTCCCTGGTTTCATATTCACAACTCTATTACATTGTCATGAGCACACCTGAGCTTGGGTGGGGTGCTTTAACCAATGGGAGATGGTTAGTCTCCCTGATTTAATTCACACAATATGGCCATATTCTGCTTAGCCAGTCACCAACTTAGCCAATTTTATTTAAAAAGAATAGTTGTCTCTTGATGTTTTTTGCAGGCACTCCCAAAGATGGGTATATAAACTTTTTGTAAGGTGTGCTAAACCAAATTTTTTATTTGTATTTACAGTCCTTTGCTGTAGCGAATCATGTCCGCCCGGCATAGCTAAATGCCAACAGCATACGCTGTTGGCATTTAACATTGCACAAGCATTTCTCCAATCGGCCGCTAGCAGGGAGTGTCAATCATCCTGATTGTATCTAATCGGGATGATTGCTGTCCACCACCTAAAATGTGGCGGAGAAGCTAAGGAGTAGCGGTCTTACAACTGCTGCTTCTTAACTTCTGTTTCCGACGAGCCAGAAACATCACGCGGAGAAAGCAACATCCGCTGCTTATTACATCTCCCCCAATGTGTTTTTTTACTGTGATCTTTCATATCGTGCCATATTACACTTCGTAGTCAAAAAAAAATCTTAGTTTAGATGCTTTAGATAACAAGCATTTTTTTGAGTAAAGTGTCCCTTTTAATGTTCAAAGTCTACAAAATACCTGACCTGTCCATGCATTGAAATAATACTTTCTGGTTCCCTTACAGAGCTGGTGTGAAGATGTCATTATCTATCTTGAGAGATGAATTACAATGCTCCATCTGTCTTGAGGTCTACACAGAACCTGTCTTTCTGACTTGTGGACACAACTTCTGCAAGGACTGCATTGTGGGAGTGTTTGACAACCGGGTTACGTCATTAATTTTTAATTGTCCAGAATGTAGAATGACATTTGAGAGCCGTCCAAAACTCCAGAAAAACCTAAAGCTATCCAACATTGTGGAACATTACTTTTCTACTGCTAAGGAATATGCCCTAATGGAGAACACCCCTTGTCCGGTGAGCAGGACATGTGCCATTCACAATAAGCTCCTGGAATATCATTGTACTGAAGATGAGGCATTTGCATGTGCATCTTGTTGTATAATTGGAAAACACAAGGGACATGAAGTGGAGCTGTTGGCTAACTCTTCAAGAAATAAAAAGGAAGAGTTGAAGACCATTGTCCAGAAACTCCTATCAGGTTGTAAAAACATTGATAAAACAGTTCATGACTTGAAAACTAAGATAAAAGTACAGCAAGAAAAAGCAACAGAAATAGAAAGCAGAGCTTTAAATCTGTTTGACGACATCAGAAAACTACTAGACAAGCTTCAGAGTCAAGTTCTTTATGAGATCCAAAAGCAACAAGATGACATTTTACTGAAAGTGGCAAAGAGAATTCAGCAAATGGAGAAAGATAAGGGTGAGCTACAGCAGAAAATCCATCTTATTACAAATGTGCTAAAGGAGGAAGATCCAATAAGTCTTATAACCGACCATAAAAAAATAATTCCTATTGTTCCTCACTCTGCTCCAAGGAAACAGGATGTTGTAGACAAATTGGATTATGAGCTGATATCAGTTACTCTGCAGAACAACCTTCAGCATCTGGTTGGTGCACTACCCAAACTACAGCAAAAGAATGGTTTTTATGTGGAATGTGCATCAGACACGCTGCTAGATGTCACCACTGCAAGTCATAGAATTGGTCTTTCAAAAGATCTCAAGACTGCTTTTCACATTAACGCTAACAATTTACAGCCCATCAGCCAAAACAAATTCACATTCTGCCAGGTTTTAAGCACCAACTCTTTTAAATCAGGACAACACTATCTGGAGGTCCTGGTCAGTAATGAGGGAGTCTGGACAATAGGACTGGCATACGCCAGTATCAAGAGGAGAGGAACAGATTCACTTGTGGGATGTAATGATCGCTCATGGGGGCTATGTTGGATGGATGGAAATCTCTCTGCTCTTCACAACTCAGAGAGCAGAGCAATACCTATAGACACACCTATAGAAGCTATAGGGCTGTACTTGGATTATGAGGCAGGCCGGCTGTCATTTTACCAAGTGTCCAATCAAATAAAACTCTTGCACACTTTTTCCACCAAATTCACAGAGGCTCTGTACCTGGTGATTTACATTTGTGGTAACACCTGCGCCAGAATAAAGATTTAGGGACAGATTATAAGTAAAGTGGTATTTAACGATTGTGCGCTAACTCCGCTAGAAGTAAGAAGTAAGCTTTTTGCAAGCGTTTGGTAGCACTTGTATTACAAGTTGAAAGTAAACTGTTTTCACACAAAAAAGCCAAACTTAGACTATCGCGAACGTTAATGTATTCCCCTATAGAAGTTAATAGAGCAAAAAAAGTGGGGGGGAAAACACTCTACTCACGAGCAAACCCGATTGCATATTTTCAAGTATGCTAACCTGACATGAAAATAGGAATATTTTGCATTCTAATGTTCTTTACATAGCAAAATGTGTTCTATTGATTCATTAATACACACACCGCCACACACACACATACATATATAGAGAGAGAGTATATAGATAGATATATTAGAGAGAATGAATATTATATATAGGTATAGATGTATGTACGTGTGTATATATATATATATATATATATATATATCTATATCTGTATCTGGAACAGAAGAGGGAAGGGCACACAGCAAAAGGAACCTCCTGGTGTAGTATGTCAAAACACTTGCTATTTTTTCTGTAATTCAGTGCCAAATGAAAACTCACCTGCTTTCACCTCAACTATATGAGGTATAGATCAGACTCTGGGTGGGGAATATCCACTATAGAAGGCAATTCAATCCCCTTGTAGTTGTTACGTGGTCACGCCCCCTCACTAGCCGAGATTTTTTACGGAGAGCTACGGCACAGTTTGTAAGCTTTTCAACGTTGCTGGGGATATATATTTTAAAATACATACAAGTCTTTTCAAGCTATGAGCTACCGGTCTGTATAGCAAGGATTGCATAAGAGACTTGATTGATCTGGTGATATATCGTTTTTATGTGGATTTTAAAATAATTTTATAACAAGAACGTGTATGAACTTTTAATTGTGTGCAAATTCGATTCCTTCTTTCCCCCACAAGAGTCTGTTAGAACACTCCCTATAATAGAGACTTTGCTTTCACCTTTTGAAGTGGTTTATCTTCTGCTGAAGAGGTGAGGACTGTGTCTAAGGAGAGGAACGGAAGTTACAACTACAAGGGGATTGAATTGCCTTCTATAGTGGATATTCACCACCCAGAGTCTTATCTATACCTCATATAGTTGAGGTGAAAGCACGCGAGTTTTCATTTGGCACTTTATTACAGAAAAATTAGCAAGTGTTTTGACATACTACACCAGGAGGTTCCTTTTGCTGTGCGCCCTTCCCTCTTCTGTTCCAGATTTCTTCTTAGAAGCTTTCCTGCTCACAGGGGGTCTTCATTCCTTTTTTGGATTAGGCTGCAGGTGGAAGACAAAACCTTTTTCTCCCTCCAAGTATCAATGACTGGTACGATTGGAAAATATTTGGGAGACCTACACACATAGGACAGTACTGGTACTCTTTTTATTGGGACTTTTTATGTTTGTAGCGCTGTATTACTCTGTGTATTTTTTGTTTTACAAATATAGTATTTCTTAGTATGATACAGCACTCCTATTTCTGTTATTGCTTTAAGCAATGCATTCTCTGCCTGGGGTGCATACTGGATAGCAAGCATACATTTCCAAAGTAGAGAGGAGCACTCACTGGGTCTTAAGTAATATTGTCTGAGGACGGGGGTAACCCTGAAACATTACGTGTTGTAATAAACTAATATATTTGCTTAAGACCCTGTGAATGCTCCTCTCTACTTTGGACATATATATATATATACACTTACAACAGTAAATACACAGTATAACACTTTTTGCAGTACTTTTAAATGTATTTTTGATGTATTTTGTGACAGTTTTTTGTTTGTTTAACAAAACAGTCAATAACAGCTCAGAGGACGCACTACCCCAAATGATAAATGAGGACAGTGTATGCTACAGTGAATCCTGTCCGCTCGGCATCTTAAAGTTTTTCAACTATTGTACCTACATTCTTGTTAGCTCCTGATTTTAACAATGAATTTCTCAACCCTAGCTTAAGCATGAGTGAAACTCCAGGGAAGATCAGTTGGAGACCATTGTTAACACATTTCATTTGCTAATGAAAGGGCCATAAAAGAAAAGTGACTTCCCTAAACTTTTGCCACTTAGTTTGAAGCACCCAATTGTCTAAATTGTCTTTGAATCCCGTAGCATTAAGATGACTGTTCACTGGAACTAAGAGCTGTAGCCCAAAAATGAGAATAAAACCCTGAAAACAGCCCTAGACCATTATCCTTCCTCCACCAAACTTTACAATAGGCACTATGCATTTCAGTAGGCAGCATTCTCCTGGCATCCGCCCCACCCATAATTCTCCATCTAGACTTCCAGATAGTGAAGCGCGATTCATCACTTCAGAGAACATATTTTTGCTGCGCTAGAGTCCAGTGGTGACCACGTGCTTTTAGCCAACCCAGTAGACGCCAGGCATTGCGCATGTTAATGTGAGTCTTGTGTACAGCTCCTGACTGCTTGCTGATCACTATCCCCTGAAGTGCTGGATTGCCAGACTGTTGCTGAACTCTGCTTGTCTGACCACTCTGCTTGCTTAACCCCTAAAGTGCTGGATTGCTATACTGTTACTGAACTCTGCTTGTCTGACCATTCTGCTTGCTTAACCTCTAAAGTGCTGGATTGCTATACTGTTACTGAACTCTGCTTGTCTGACCATTCTGCTTGCTTAACCCTAAAGTGCTGGATTACTATATTGTTACTGAACTCTGCTTGTCTGACCACTCTGCTTGCTTAACCTCTAAAGTGCTGGATTGCTATACTGTTGCTGAACTTTGCTTGTCTGACCACTCTGCATGCTTAACCCTAAAATGCTGGATTGCTATATTGTTACTGAATTCTGCTTCTCTGACCACTCTGCTTGCTTAACCCCTAAAGCGCTGGATTGTTATACTATTGCTGAACTCTGCTTGTCTGACCACTCTGCGTCCTTAACCCCTGAACTGCTGGATTGCTATACTGTTGCTGAACTCTGCCTGTCTGACCACTTTGTCTGCCTAACCCCTGAATTGTTGGATTGCTATACAGTTACTGAACTCTGCCTGTCTGGTGCTTCTATTGGTTTACCCCTGAACTGTTATACTGCTGGATTTCCTTTTGTTGCTGACTCCTGCCTGGTCCTTCTATTGGTTTATCCCTGAACTGCTATACTGCTGGGTTGTCTTCCTGTTACCACTAAGTACTACCCTGCCTACTGTGAGTACTACTTACCTCATTTTACAAACTCTCTCTGCTCTGGGATATTTCCTATCATTCCACCGGGATAAGAAGACTGCTGGCCAAGCTTGGTCTGATAGAGGAATATCCCACGAGCATTACAGTATGTGCTTCAGCTGAAAATACAAATAAGTTTCCCTGAAATAACAAAGAGTAAAATGAACATTTAAAGTATAAAATGTGTCACATATCACAGCACAAATAATATTAAACAAAGTCTAGAGTTCCTAAAATACAGGGACGGATCTCTTTAAAACTTAAACTTGTTTCAACATCGAAAATGCTTCCGACAACCTAAAGCTGAATATCATTGATAATAACAAAATCTGCCTTAACAGTAAAGCGCCCTCCCACCACATAACATTTGCGGTCATATTAAACTAGTAAACTGTTTTCGCTCACACGCTAATCTGACGAGCGCAAAAAGCCGAAGTTAGAATATCACGTGCAATGACTTTAGATATTCATCCTCTATAGAAGTCAATGGAGAAAAAAAAGTTGAAAAAGAACCCCCCACTCTCGCGCAAACCTGATGGCATATTCTGACGTGCGCTAACCTGACTTTTGTGTGCAATATTCTTTAATCATTATTAGTGTTGTTATGAGTGTAACTTTACTTTGTATTTGTGATGAGTTTTGTGAACCAGTTAACCGGAACTCTGAAGTCGTGCTAATCATTCTAGCGTAAATTGTGATTGTGTTAAAGCGATGACGTTTACTTTTAACCAGATGTAAATCCGACGAGCGCAAACACTGCTGATAAACTCCTTATCACTCATTCGCAAACGTTTGCGCTCCACTTGTAATCTGGCCCATAATATCTTTTTAGTTTTGCTGATATAATATCTTTGTTGTCAACATTTTTTAGTTCAGCTTCCTAATGTCTTTTTCTCAGTTCTATTTATTATAAGACTGTAAACAGATACGCAAGTAAACAAATTATTTTGCTAATGACATATAATATATTTTATTGCACCTGCATTGCAAAGCTTGTAAAAAGTAATCAAATTCTTTAATTTCATCATATTTAATTCTTCTGATTTTAGAACAAAGATACATTTAATGTCCCATAAATATTGATGCTAATTAACTACAAACTTATCACCAATGTAATTACTTTTGATTTCTGTATGTTACTTTAAAAATACATAACTAATCAGTTGAGTTTGGGCATTGTACAGCAGATTTTTCTTTGCATAAATGTTTTGTAGATATATAGCCCATTTGGGAGTGGTTTTGTAACAATGTATACCATGTTTTGCTTCTTTTTTAATAACATTTGTGCTGATTTTCAGGCTCCTAACCAAGCCCCAAAGTGCCAGATGTATACTGACGTATACAGACTCCTGTTTATGTTATCTGTCTTTTTATATGCAGGGAAGGGGGGGAATTGTCTGCTCCCAGAGCCTTTCACTTGTTGTCCCAGCCTTACCTCATCAACAGTACTAAACTGGGAGCTTCTAAATAAGTTTGTAAAATGTTTTATACTGGATTTGAGTTCAGTACCTGAGCATATTCTTCTTTATAGTAGTGTCTATTACATGCAGTTATATGAACATTTGTGTATACTGCCCCGTTAAGCAAGAGATATAATTCTGTAACAATTTTGTGGTGTTACAAATTAGTGATTTTTTTTAAAACCAAATATTTGAATGAATCCTATTAAAGATAATAAATAATTTGTATTACCCTGTGAGAATTTCTGTAAATATTTATTTTGCAGTTACATTCTTCTGTACAATGGAGTAGTTTTACTTATAACCGGTGGGTAAACAAAAAAACAGGTTGCAGTTCAAATCAAAGGATTCTGATCTCCAGTTAAAGGGCTAGAGTCATTTTCACTTCATTACCTAAGTGGTTCTTTATTCATGGCATAGACGTCCAGTAGAGGTGGTAAAGAGAAATACTGCAGTGTTGTTTGACAAAAACAAATAATAATAGCAGAGGTTACAAGCTTGAAGAAACAGGTTAAAATGATGAGATTGCGTGTGTTAAATTATCTATACTGATAGATGATAGCAGTGAAAATGGGTTAGATTAAAAAAACTGAATAGAAACTTCTTGTATTTCTGTTAAAACTAATGGTATAGCGGCACCTAGTGGAAAGATAATGCACAGCAAATGCCACAAAAGCTACTTGGCAAGAATTGGCAAACCAGTTCTGTTATACACTGGCGTGCACAGCTGCGTATTCAGCTGCAAGTGGAAATGCGCTTGCAACTCCTAGAATATGATGACAAACACAGAGCACTTATGTAAAACAGACAGTAATACAATAAAACTATACCAACCGCTGACTCATGTATGATCTTAATGCCAATGTATTTAATCTAGTGCGCGAGACGTATGGGCAAAGGATCTTCATTTATTACTACAAACAGTATACCTGCAAATAAATCAAAGAGAAACAGCATCCATTGCTAGAACAGTTACACAAATTTACTAGATTACGAGTTATGCACGCTATAGGGAAATTAACGAACGCAACAAAAGCTGCGTTATTTAACCCCCTATAGCGCAGCCATTACAAGTTTTCAAACAGCCGGCTTGTGCGGGCGATATGGTTGCGTTGAGCTCCATACAGCACACAATCCAAGGGCTGTTTTGACGGGCTCGTGCACACTTTCCCCATAGACATCTATGGGAGAGCAGGTCAGGAAAAAGTCTAACACCTGCGATCGCGGAAAGAAAAGCTCTGTAACGCAGCCCCATTGATGTCTATAGGGAGAAAAACTAACGTTTAAACCTAACATAAACCCCGAGTTTAAACACCCCTAATCTGCCACCCCCAAAATTGCCAGCACCTACATAATGTTATTAACCCCAAATCTGCTACCCCCGATATCGCCACCACCTAAATAAAACTATTGACCCCTAATCTGCCGCTCCCGATGTCGCTGCCACTATATTAAAGTTATTAAACCCTATTCCGCCGCTCCCTGACATCGCCGCCACTACATAAAGGTATTAACCACTAAACCATTGGCCTACCACATCACTACCACTAAATAAACCTATTAACCCCTAAACCGCCAGTCCCCCACATCGCAGCAACCTAAATTAAACTATATTAACCCCTAAACCTAACCCTAATGTAACCCTAACAACCCCTAACTTTAACATAATTAAAATAGAGCTAAAGTTACACTTATTAACTAAATAATACCTATTTAAAACGAAATACTTACATGTGAAATAAAACCTAAGCTAGCTACAATATAACTAATAGTTATATTGAAGCTAGCTTAGGTTTTATTTTTATTTCACAGGTAAGTTTGTATTTATTTTAGCTAGGTAGACTAGAATCATCCAATAGAATGAGAGCTGCTTAAATCCTATTGGCTGATTTGAACAGCCAATAAGATTTAAGCAGCTCTAATTCCTATTGGCTGATTCAAATTTTTCAGCCAATAGGAATGCAAGGGATGCCATCTTGAATCGCGTCCCTTGCATTAAAGATTCAGTGTACGGCGGCGACCGTATGAAGAAGATGCTCCACGCCGGGTGTCTTCAGGATGGACCCGCTCCGCGCCACCGGGATCAAGATAGAAGATGCCGCCTGAATGAAGATAGAAGAGGCTGCCTGGATGAAGACTTCTCGTCACCTGGATGAGATCTTCACTGTCTGGATGAAGATAGTCAAACACCAAAAAAAGTTCATACAATGTGAGTACCAGCTAACAGACTTAAATACCTGTAGACAGGTGAGACCACACCTCTTCAATTAACACCTTAGGTATACCATTTTATTCTTTATTCCTATACACTGACCTCTAGTGGTCTACACCTGTAAATATTAACCTTTTAAAAACAATTTTTTGCAATTTAAAACACAACAATACAGATCTGGATAACAGCAGATCTAACTAACAGATTACATTAGAGGCAATATACAACTTATCACTTTATCACTTTAACCCATTTAAACAAACCCTGAGATCAGCCTTTATGTGAATACATTCAGATCAAGTTCCCTATTCATACCTTTGGGGATTCATTACACTAGTCTATTGATCCAGAATGCTTCTCGCCTTTTAAGGAGTAGTTCTCTATGACCTCCTCTTCTCTGAATGGGTACATAATCAATAATCTGAAATCTCAACTGTGAGATTGTGTGGCCTTTTTCCACAAAGTGATATGCTACAGGGGCATTAAGATCATTATTCCTAATATTAGATTTATGTTGTAGGATTCTGTCCCTAACTCTTTGGGTCATCTCGCCAATATAAATTATCTTATCTCTTAGACTAGGAAGTCTAGTATAGGCAGGCATAGGTGGCTGTTTAAAGGCTTTTACTTCAGGGTTACACTCGCTTAAAGGGACAGTAAAGTCAAAACTAAACTTTCATGATTCAGATAGGGCAGCAATTTTAAACAAATTTCCAATTTACTTTTATCATCAAATTTTCTTTGTTCCCTTGGTGGTATTTTTGAAAAGCTAAACCTAGCTAGGCTCAAACTGATTTCTAAACAGTTAAAAACCGCCTCCTAGCTCAGTGCATTTTGAAAGTTTTTCACAGTTAGACCAATGGCGGCTGGTGACTTTTGAAGATGGGGGAGCACTAGCCCCGCCCCTCAGATGGCCCCGCCCATTTTATTGTGTGTGTATGTGTATATATATATATATATATATATATATATATATATATATATATATATACACACACATACACACATACATACATACACACACACACTATGCCAGTTACCTTAACACATTCTTGTACAAGGTGTGTTATGTGTATTACTGTGTGTTGTATGTACATAACTAACCTGAAAGACAAGAGCACCACATACACCCTGCAGTTACTATATATATATATATACTGGGTACAAGAGTCCTGTTACTGGGGCAGTATAAGGACATATATATATATGTATATGTATTTATATTTATTTATAGTTATAAAGTCCTTATACTGCCCCAGTGACAGGACTCTTGTACCCAGTATATATATATATATATATATATATATATATACCCAGAGACAAGCAGAATACACTTCTTTTTAATAATGTTTAATACACACACTGTCTGACTAAAGTAGCCATCATAGCAAGGCACTATCCTGACACCCAGAGACAAGCAGACAGTATATGTATTACACATTATTAAAAAGTGTATTCTGCTTGTCTCTGGGTGTATATATATATATATATATACTGGGTACAAGAGTCCTGTCACTGGGGCAGTATAAGGACATATATATATATATATTTATTTTTATAAAGTCCTTATACTGCCCCAGTGACAGGACTCTTGTACCCAGTATATATATATATATATATATACACCCAGAGACAAGCAGAATACACTTCTTTTTAATAATGTTTAATACATACCCTGTCTGACACTAAAATATCCAGCCATAGCAAGCCACTATCCTGACACCCAGAGACAAGCAGACAGTATATGTATTACACATTATTAAAAAATGTATTCTGTTTGTCTCTGGGTGTCAGGATAGTGGCTTGCTATGGCTGGCTACTTTAGTGTCAGACAGTGTGTGTATTAAACAACAGCACGCTGCTTACTTTCCATCTGTCTGTTCTGAATACTTTCTCTCTCCCCTTGCCATAGAAACACAGATCTGGAATTAAAGGTAAAGAAAAAAAAAAGAAACTGCTTGTTGAACTGTTTACTGCGGCAATATCATGAGGGCTGGAGCACTGTAATCAGTTCAACAAGCAGTTTCTTTTTTTTTCTTTACCTTTAATTCCAGATCTGTGTTTCTAGGACAAGGGGAGAGAGAAAGTATTCAGAACAGACAGAAGTAAGCAGCGTGCTGTACTGTACGGTAGCACTAGTTTTTCTCTGAGCCTTGCTAGCACTTACCCTCCCTGTGCTGCTGCTGCCCCCCTCACTGACTGTTCTCTCCCCGGGCCGGGCTGGACAAATGCCTCTCACTGAGCTCCTCTCAGCTCAACGACTATCTCCGCAATGAGATTTCGCGCCGTTGAGCTGGGAGGAGCTTGTCAAGCGTCATCACGTGACTGTGAGTGATGACGCTCTACTTTGTCACTGGCTGCTGCCTTTCTCTGTAAATAACACCTCCCACAGCTCGCACAGGCTGAAGTGTGCGATATACAAAGTATGGGGATGGGGAGGCTGGGAGCTGCGCACTGCAATATCTCTAGCTACCGCACGTGCGGTTAGTGTATAAATTATATAATAAAAAATAAAAAAAATTTTTTCCTTATTAAACAAACTGTTTGGATTTTTTGGGGGACAAAAAAAAAATATAATTTTTACAGTAGGGGCTATTGGAAAAATTATATTTTTTTTTTCTTCTGTTTTTTTTTTTTTTTTTTCTTCTGGGCTGCTGGGGGGGGCATGTGAGTGTGCTCAAATGGAGGAGCCTCCACTGAGTTAGACTGTGCTAGTTCACATGTGTCATATAGATAACATTGTGCTCACTCCCATGAAGTTATTTAGGAGTCTTCACTGATTGACTACACTGCATGTCTGTCAAAGGCACTTAGATAAGGAAGCTGTCTGCAGAGGCTTAGATACAAGGTAATATCAGAGGTAAAAAGTGTATTAATATAACAGTGTTGGTTATGCAAAAACGGGTATTGGGTAATAAAGGGAATATCTATCTTTTTAAATAAGAAAATTTTTGGTGTAGACTGTCCCTTTAAGATGTGCCAATGCTTTCGTATAATTCTTTGTATTCTTGGGCTATAGGCATTGTATTCTGAAATAACGGATGAAGATAGAAGAGGCCACCTGGATGAAGACTTCTCGCCGCCTGGATGAAGATTGTTCAAGTGGGACTTCAAAAACTAAGTGAATCGTCGGGGGTTAGTGTTAGGTTTTTTTTTAAGGTTTTTTTTGGGTGTTTTTTTTTTTTTTTAGATTAGGGTTTGGGCAGCAAAAGAGCTAAATGCCCTTTTCAGGGCAATGGGTAGCTTAGGATTTTTAGAATTAGGTTTTTTATTTTGGGGGGTTGGTTGGCTGGTGGGTTTTACTGTGGGGGGGGGTCTTTGTATTTTTTTCAGGGAAAAGAGCTGATATCTTTGGCGCAATGCCCCACAAAAGGCCCTTTTAAGGGCTATTGGTAGTTTATTGTAGGCTAGGTTTTTTTTTTATTTTGGGTGGGCTTTTTTATTTTGATAGGGCTATTAGATTTGGTGTAATTATTTTTCTTTTGTTATTTTTCGTAGTTTAGTGTTTGTTATTTTTATAATTAGATACTTTGTAATTTTTAGAGTAGTGTTAGGATTTTTTAGTGTGTAGCTTAGTTTTATTTAATTGGTAGTTAGTTTAATTTTAGTTTAATAATTATATTAGTTTAATTGTTAGTTTAAACTTAGTTCTTTTAATTTGACAGGTAAGTTTTAATTTAAGATAGGGAAATTGTAATGTTAATATAAAGTTAGGGGGGCATTAGGTTTAGGGGTTACTAGTTTAATTTAGTTTATTGTGATGTGGGGGGATTTCAGTGTAGGGGTTAATAGTTTACTTTAGTATATTTGGTTGTGTGGACTTGCGGTTTAGGGGTTAATAGGTTTATTATAGTGGCGGCAGTGTAGGGCTTAATAACTTAATTATAGTGTGGGCGGACAGCAGATTAGGGGTTAATAATATTTAAATAGTGTTTGCGATGCTGGAGGGCGATGGTTAAGTGGTTAATAACTTTATTATAGTGTTGATGATGATGTTGGGGAGCCGCGGAATAGGGGTTAATAATTTTTTTAGTGGCGCCGATGTCGGGAGTGGCAGATTAGGGGTTAATAACTTTAATATAGTATTTGCGATGCGGGAGGGCCTTGGTTTTGGGGTTAATATGTAGTTTATGGGTGTTTAGTGTATTTTTGTAGCAGTTTAGTTATGAGTTTTATGCTACAGATTTGTAGCGTAAAGCTCATAACTACTGCTTTTAGGTTGCGGAACGGATCTTGTCGGTATAGGCTGGAACGGAGGTTTTTTAGCCTCACCGCAAAACTCGTAATGGAAGCGCTATGGAATCCATTGAAAAAAACGTAATTTTTATGTGTGCGGGACTGACGTTGCGGTACAGGCTAAAAGGCTTGCGGTACAGCTATACCGACAAGACTTGTAATGGCTGCGGTGCTGTTTTAACACTGAAATGGCCATTTTTTCAGTGTTAAAACACGAACGCACAACTCGTAATCTAGGTGAGTATTAATTCTAAAAAATGTTATTTTCTATTTATTCATGTTGGAGGAAATCTATCCATGGTGACCTGAAACTAGAGAAACCCTGTATTTACGGGGATACGAAACACAAAATGTTTCTTTTGTGATTCAGACAGAGCAAACAATTTTAAAAAAAGTTTGCAATTTACTTCTAATATAAAATTTGCAGGAAATAGTGCTGCCATCTAGTGGTCTTGCAAATGGATAACATTCTTGTAAAACTGCTGCCCTCTAGTGCTCTTGCAAATAGATAACATTCTTGTAAAACTGCTGCCATCTAGTGGTCTTGCAAATGGATAACATTCTTGTAAAACTGCTGCCCTCTAGTGCTCTTGCAAATAGATAACATTATTGTAAAACTGCTGCCATCTAGTGCTCTTGCAAATGGATAACATTCTTGTAAAACTGCTGCCCTCTAGTGCTCTTGCAAATAGATAACATTCTTGTAAAACTGCTGCCATCTAGTGCTCTTGCAAATAGATAACATTCTTGTAAAACTGCTGCCCTCTAGTGCTCTTGCAAATAGATAACATTCTTGTAAAACTGCTGCCCTCTAGTGCTCTTGCAAATAGATAAAATTCTTGTAAAACTGCTGCCCTCTAGTGCTCTTGCAAATAGATAACATTCTTGTAAAACTGCTGCCCTCTAGTGCCCTTGCAAATAGATAACATTCTTGTAAAACTGCTGCCCTCTAGTGCTCTTGCAAATAGATAAAATTCTTGTAAAACTGCTGCCATCTAGTGGTCTTGCAAATGGATAACATTCTTGTAAAACTGCTGCCATCTAGTGGTCTTGCAAATGGATAACATTCTTGTAAAACTGCTGCCATCTAGTGGTCTTGCAAATGGATAACATTCTTGTAAAACTGCTGCCATCTAGTGGTCTTGCAAATAGATAACATTCTTGTAAAACTGCTGCCATCTAGTGGTCTTGCAAATAGATAACATTCTTGTAAAACTGCTGCCCTCTAGTGGTCTTGCAAATAGATAACATTCTTGTAAAACTGCTGCCATCTAGTGGTCTTGCAAATGGATAACATTCTTGTAAAACTGCTGCCATCTAGTGCCCTTGCAAATAGATAACATTCTTGTAAAACTGCTGCCATCTAGTGCTCTTGCATATAGATAACATTCTTGTAAAACTGCTTCCATCTAGTGCCCTTGCAAATAGATAACATTCTTGTAAAACTGCTGCCCTCTAGTGCTCTTGCATATAGATAACATTCTTGTAAAACTGCTGCCCTCTAGTGCCCTTGCAAATAGATAACATTCTTGTAAAACTGCTGCCCTCTAGTGCCCTTGCAAATAGATAACATTCTTGTAAAACTGCTGCCCTCTAGTGCTCTTGCAAATAGATAACATTCTTGTAAAACTGCTGCCATCTAGTGGTCTTGCAAATGGATAACATTCTTGTAAAACTGCTGCCATCTAGTGGTCTTGCAAATGGATAACATTCTTGTAAAACTGCTGCCCTCTAGTGCTCTTGCATATAGATAACATTCTTGTAAAACTGCTGCCATCTAGTGGTCTTGCATATAGATAACATTCTTGTAAAACTGCTGCCCTCTAGTGTCCTTGCAAATAGATAACATTCTTGTAAAACTGCTGCCCTCTAGTGCTCTTGCAAATAGATAACATTCTTGTAAAACTGCTGCCTTCTAGTGCTCTTGCAAATAGATAACATTCTTGTAAGACTGCTGCCCTCTAGTGCTCTTGCATATAGATAACATTCTTGTAAAACTGCTGCCCTCTAGTGGTCTTGCAAATAGATAACATTCTTGTAAAACTGCTGCCATCTAGTGGTCTTGCAAATAGATAACATTCTTGTAAAACTGCTGCCCTCTAGTGGTCTTGCAAATAGATAACATTCTTGTAAAACTGCTGCCATCTAGTGGTCTTGCAAATGGATAACATTCTTGTAAAACTGCTGCCCTCTAGTGCCCTTGCAAATAGATAACATTCTTGTAAAACTGCTGCCATCTAGTGGTCTTGCAAATGGATAACATTCTTGTAAAACTGCTGCCATCTAGTGCCCTTGCAAATAGATAACATTCTTGTAAAACTGCTGCCCTCTAGTGCCCTTGAAAATAGATAACATTCTTGTAAAACTGCTGCCCTCTAGTGCTCTTGCAAATAGATAACATTCTTGTAAAACTGCTGACATCTAGTGGTCTTGCAAATAGATAACATTCTTGTAAAACTGCTGCCATCTAGTGGTCTTGCAAATGGATAATATTCTTGTAAAACTGCTGCCATCTAGTGGTCTTGCAAATGGATAACATTCTTGTAAAACTGCTGCCATCTAGTGGTCTTGCAAATGGACAACATTCTTGTAAAACTGCTGCCATCTAGTGGTCTTGCAAATGGATAACATTCTTGTAAAACTGCTGCCCTCTAGTGCCCTTGCATATAGATAACATTCTTGTAAAACTGCTGCCATCTAGTGGTCTTGCAAATAGATAACATTCTTGTAAAACTGCTGCCTTCTAGTGCTCTTGCAAATAGATAACATTCTTGTAAAACTGCTGCCATCTAGTGCTCTTGCAAATAGATAACATTCTTGTAAAACTGCTGCCCTCTAGTGCTCTTGCAAATAGATAACATTCTTGTAAAACTGCTGCCATCTAGTGGTCTTGCAAATAGATAACATTCTTGTAAAACTGCTGCCATCTAGTGGTCTTGCAAATAGATAACATTCTTGTAAAACTGCTGCCATCTAGTGCTCTTGCAAATAGATAACATTCTTGTAAAACTGCTGCCATCTAGTGGTCTTGCAAATAGATAACATTCTTGTAAAACTGCTGCCATCTAGTGGTCTTGCAAATAGATAACATTCTTGTAAAACTGCTGCCTTCTAGTGCTCTTGCAAATAGATAACATTCTTGTAAAACTGCTGCCCTCTAGTGCTCTTGCAAATAGATAACATTCTTGTAAAACTGCTGCCCTCTAGTGCTCTTGCAAATAGATAACATTCTTGTAAAACTGCTGCCCTCTAGTGCTCTTGCAAATAGATAACATTCTTGTAAAACTGCTGCCATCTAGTGGTCTTGCAAATAGATAACATTCTTGTAAAACTGCTGCCATCTAGTGGTCTTGCAAATAGATAACATTCTTGTAAAACTGCTGCCTTCTAGTGCTCTTGCAAATAGATAACATTCTTGTAAAACTGCTGCCCTCTAGTGCTCTTGCAAATAGATAACATTCTTGTAAAACTGCTGCCATCTAGTGGTCTTGCAAATAGATAACATTCTTGTAAAACTGCTGCCTTCTAGTGCTCTTGCAAATAGATAACATTCTTGTAAAACTGCTGCCCTCTAGTGCTCTTGCAAATAGATAACATTCTTGTAAAACTGCTGCCATCTAGTGGTCTTGCAAATAGATAACATTCTTGTAAAACTGCTGCCATCTAGTGCTCTTGCAAATGGATAACATTCTTGTAAAACTGCTGCCCTCTAGTGCTCTTGCATATAGATAACATTCTTGTAAAACTGCTGCCATCTAGTGCCCTTGCAAATAGATAACATTCTTGTAAAACTGCTGCCATCTAGTGGTCTTGCAAATAGATAACATTCTTGTAAAACTGCTGCCATCTAGTGCTCTTGCAAATGGATAACATTCTTGTAAAACTGATGCCCTCTAGTGCCCTTGCATATAGATAACATTCTTGTAAAACTGATGCCCTCTAGTGCCCTTGCAAATAGATAACATTCTTGTAAAACTGCTGCCCTCTAGTGCTCTTGCAAATAGATAACATTCTTGTAAAACTGCTACCCTCTAGTGCCCTTGCATATAGATAACATTCTTGTAAAACTGCTGCCCTCTAGTGCTCTTGCATATAGATAACATTCTTGTAAAACTGCTGCCCTCTAGTGCTCTTGCAAATAGATAACATTCTTGTAAAACTGCTGCCATCGAGTGCCCTTGCATATAGATAACATTCTTGTAAAACTGCTGCCCTCTAGCGCCCTTGCATATAGATAACATTCTTGTAAAACTGCTGCCCTCTAGTGCTCTTGCAAATAGATAATATTCTTGTAAAACTGCTGCCCTCTAGTGCTCTTGCAAATAGATAACATTCTTGTAAAACTGCTGCCCTCTAGTGCTCTTGCATATGGATAACATTCTTGTAAAACTGCTGCCCTCTAGTGCTCTTGCAAATAGATAACATTCTTGTAAAACTGCTGCCATCTAGTGCTCTTGCAAATGGATAACATTCTTGTAAAACTGCTGCCCTCTAGTGCCCTTGCAAATAGATAACATTCTTGTAAAACTGCTGACCTCTAGTGCCCTTGCAAATGGATAACATTCTTGTAAAACTGCTGCCCTCTAGTGCTCTTGCAAATAGATAACATTCTTGTAAAACTGCTGCCCTCTAGTGCCCTTGCAAATAGATAACATTCTTGTAAAACTGCTGCCCTCTAGTGCTCTTGCAAATAGATAACATTCTTGTAAAACTGCTGCCCTCTAGTGCCCTTGCAAATAGATAACATTCTTGTAAAACTGCTGCCATCTAGTGCCCTTGCAAATAGATAACATTCTTGTAAAACTGCTGCCCTCTAGTGCTCTTGCAAATGGATAACATTCTTGTAAAACTGCTGCCCTCTAGTGCTCTTGCAAATGGATATCATTCTTGTAAAACTGCTGCCCTCTAGTGCCCTTGCAAATAGATAACATTCTTGTAAAACTGTTGCCCTCTAGTGCCCTTGCAAATAGATAACATTCTTGTAAAACTGCTGCCCTCTAGTGGTCTTGCATATAGATAACATTCTTGTAAAACTGCTGCCCTCTAGTGCTCTTGCATATGGATAATATTCTTGTAAAACTGCTGCCCTCTAGTGCTCTTGCATATAGATAACATTCTTGTAAAACTGCTGCCCTCTAGTGCTCTTGCATATGGATAATATTCTTGTAAAACTGCTGCCCTCTAGTGCTCTTGCATATAGATAACATTCTTGTAAAACTGCTGCCATCTAGTGCTTTTGCATATAGATAACATTCTTGTAAAACTGATGCCCTCTAGTGCTCTTGCATATAGATAACATTCTTGTAAAACTGCTGCCATCTAGTGGTCTTGAAAATGGATAACATTCTTGTAAAACTGCTGCCATCTAGTGGTCTTGCAAATGGATAACATTCTTGTAAAACTGCTGCCCTCTAGTGCCCTTGCATATAGATAACATTCTTGTAAAACTGCTGCCATCTAGTGCTCTTGCATATGGATAATATTCTTGTAAAACTGCTGCCCTCTAGTGCTCTTGCATATAGATAACATTCTTGTAAAACTGCTGCCAACTAGTGCTCTTGCATATAGATAACATTCTTGTAAAACTGCTGCCATCTAGTGCTCTTGCATATAGATAACATTCTTGTAAAACTGCTGCCATCTAGTGGTCTTGCAAATGGATAACATTCTTGTAAAACTGCTGCCATCTAGTGGTCTTGCAAATGGATAACATTCTTGTAAAACTGCTGCCCTCTAGTGCCCTTGCATATAGATAACATTCTTGTAAAACTGCTGCCCTCTAGTGCTCTTGCAAATAGATAACATTCTTGTAAAACTGCTGCCCTCTAGTGCTCTTGCATATAGATAACATTCTTGTAAAACTGCTGCCCTCTAGTGCTCTTGCAAATAGATAACATTCTTGTAAAACTGCTGCCCTCTAGTGCTCTTGCAAATAGATAACATTCTTGTAAAACTGCTGCCCTCTAGTGCCCTTGCAAATAGATAACATTCTTGTAAAACTGCTGCCCTCTAGTGCCCTTGTAAATAGATAACATTCTTGTAAAACTGCTGCCCTCTAGTGCTCTTGCATATAGATAACATTCTTGTAAAACTGCTGCCCTCTAGTGCTCTTGCATATAGATAACATTCTTGTAAAACTGCTGCCCTCTAGTGCTCTTGCACATAGATAACATTCTTGTAAAACTGCTGCCCTCTAGTGCTCTTGCATATAGATAACATTCTTGTAAAACTGCTGCCCTCTAGTGCTCTTGCATATAGATAACATTCTTGTAAAACTGCTGCCCTCTAGTGCTCTTGCAAATAGATAATATTCTTGTAAAACTGCTGCCATCTAGTGCCCTTGCAAATAGATAACATTCTTGTAAAACTGCTGCCCTCTAGTGCCCTTGCAAATAGATAACATTCTTGTAAAACTGCTGCCATCTAGTGCCCTTGCAAATAGATAACATTCTTGTAAAACTGCTGCCATCTAGTGCCCTTGCAAATAGATAACATTCTTGTAAAACTGCTGCCCTCTAGTGCCCTTGCAAATAGATAACATTCTTGTAAAACTGCTGCCTTCTAGTGCTCTTGCAAATAGATAACATTCTTGTAAAACTGCTGCCATCTAGTGGTCTTGCAAATAGATAACATTCTTGTAAAACTGCTGCCCTCTAGTGCTCTTGCATATAGATAACATTCTTGTAAAACTGCTGCCATCTAGTGTCCTTGCAAATAGATAACATTCTTGTAAAACTGCTGCCCTCTAGTGCTCTTGCATATAGATAACATTCTTGTAAAACTGCTGCCCTCTAGTGCCCTTGCAAATAGATAACATTCTTGTAAAACTGCTGCCATCTAGTGGTCTTGTAAATAGATAACATTCTTGTAAAACTGCTGCCCTCTAGTGCTCTTGCATATGGATAACATTCTTGTAAAACTGCTGCCCTCTAGTGCTCTTGCAAATAGATAACATTCTTGTAAAACTGCTGCCCTCTAGTGCTCTTGCATATGGATAATATTCTTGTAAAACTGCTGCCCTCTAGTGCTCTTGCATATAGATAACATTCTTGTAAAACTGCTGCCCTCTAGTGCTCTTGCAAATAGATAACATTCTTGTAAAACTGCTGCCATCTAGTGCCCTTGCAAATAGATAACATTCTTGTAAAACTGCTGCCCTCTAGTGCTCTTGCATATAGATAACATTCTTGTAAAACTGCTGCCCTCTAGTGCTCTTGCAAATAGATAACATTCTTGTAAAACTGCTTCCATCTAGTGCCCTTGCAAATAGATAACATTCTTGTAAAACTGCTGCCCTCTAGTGCTCTTGCAAATAGATAACATTCTTGTAAAACTGCTGCCATCTAGTGCCCTTGCATATAGATAACATTCTTGTAAAACTGCTGCCATCTAGTGCCCTTGTAAATAGATAACATTCTTGTAAAACTGCTGCCCTCTAGTGCTCTTGCAAATAGATAACATTCTTGTAAAACTGCTGCCCTCTAGTGCTCTTGCATATAGATAACATTCTTGTAAAACTGCTGCCCTCTAGTGCTCTTGCAAATAGATAACATTCTTGTAAAACTGCTTCCATCTAGTGCCCTTGCAAATAGATAACATTCTTGTAAAACTGCTGCCCTCTAGTGCTCTTGCATATAGATAACATTCTTGTAAAACTGCTGCCCTCTAGTGCTCTTGCATATAGATAACATTCTTGTAAAACTGCTGCCATCTAGTGCTCTTGTATATAGATAACATTCTTGTAAAACTGCTGCCATCTAGTGCTCTTGTATATAGATAACATTCTTGTAAAACTGCTGCCATCTAGTGCCCTTGCATATAGATAACATTCTTGTAAAACTGCTGCCATCTAGTGCCCTTGTAAATAGATAACATTCTTGTAAAACTGCTGCCATCTAGTGCCCTTGTAAATAGATAATATTCTTGTAAAACTGCTGCCCTCTAGTGCTCTTGCATATAGATAACATTCTTGTAAAACTGCTGCCATCTAGTGCTCTTGTATATAGATAACATTCTTGTAAAACTGCTGCCATCTAGTGCCCTTGCATATAGATAACATTCTTGTAAAACTGCTGCCATCTAGTGCCCTTGTAAATAGATAACATTCTTGTAAAACTGCTGCCATCTAGTGGTCTTGCAAATGGATAATATTCTTGCAAATTTGTTTCCATATAGTGCTCCAGACACAAGCATGCTCATGAGTTTACATCTCTGTTTTTCAACAAAAGATACCAAGAGATCAAACAAAATTTGATAATAGAAGTAAATTATAAAATATTTTAAAATTGCATGCTCTATCTGAATCATGAATGAAAAAAATGTGGGTTTTATATCCCTTTAAGCGTAGTAAAGATGATAGCTAGATTTGAATGAATTTGTAATCTACAGGGTTAATGGTTCCGTTAAATATGTGTGTGAGCATTGGTTGTGCATGTATATATGCGTTTATGTATGTGTATGTGTGTGTGTGCGTGCATGTGCACTTGTATATGTGCATGTGTGTGTAAGTAATGGCTGTGCATGTGTGTGTAAGTAATGGTTGTGCATGTGTGTAAGTAATGGTTGTGCATGTGTGTGTAAGTAATGGTTGTGCATGTGTGTGTAAGTAATGGCTGTGCATGTGTGTGTAAGTAATGGTTGTGCATGTGTGTGTAAGTAATGGCTGTGCATGTGTGTAAGTAATGGTTGTGCATGTGTGTGTAAGTAATGGCTGTGCATGTGTGTGTAAGTAATGGTTGTGCATGTGTGTGTAAGTAATGGCTGTGCATGTGTGTAAGTAATGGCTGTGCATGTGTGTAAGTAATGGTTGTGCATGTGTGTGTAAGTAATGGCTGTGCATGTGTGTGTAAGTAATGGTTGTGCATGTGTGTAAGTAATGGCTGTGCATGTGTGTGTAAGTAATGGTTGTGCATGTGTGTAAGTAATGGCTGTGCATGTGTGTGTAAGTAATGGTTGTGCATGTGTGTGTAAGTAATGGTTGTGCATGTGTGTGTAAGTAATGGCTGTGCATGTGTGTAAGTAATGGCTGTGCATGTGTGTGTAAGTAATGGCTGTGCATGTGTGTGTAAGTAATGGCTGTGCATGTGTGTGTAAGTAATGGCTGTGCATGTGTGTGTAAGTAATGGCTGTGCATGTGTGTGTAAGTAATGGTTGTGCATGTGTGTAAGTAATGGTTGTGCATGTGTGTGTAAGTAATGGCTGTGCATGTGTGTGTAAGTAATGGCTGTGCATGTGTGTGTAAGTAATGGCTGTGCATGTGTGTGTAAGTAATGGCTGTGCATGTGTGTGTAAGTAATGGCTGTGCATGTGTGTGTAAGTAATGGCTGTGCATGTGTGTATGTAATGGTTGTGCATGTGTGTGTAAGTAATGGCTGTGCATGTATGTGTAAGTAATGGCTGTGCATGTGTGTGTAAGTAATGGCTGTGCATGTGTGTAAGTAATGGCTGTGCATGTGTGTATGTAATGGTTGTGCATGTGTGTGTAAGTAATGGCTGTGCATGTGTGTGTAAGTAATGGCTGTGCATGTGTGTGTAAGTAATGGCTGTGCATGTGTGTATGTAATGGTTGTGCATGTGTGTGTAAGTAATGGCTGTGCATGTGTGTGTAAGTAATGGCTGTGCATGTGTGTGTAAGTAATGGCTGTGCATGTATGTGTAAGTAATGGTTGTGCATGTGTGTGTAAGTAATGGCTGTGCATGTATGTGTAAGTAATGGTTGTGCATGTGTGTGTAAGTAATGGCTGTGTATGTGTGTAAGTAATGGCTGTGCATGTGTGTAAGTAATGGCTGTGCATGTGTGTATGTAATGGTTGTGCATGTGTGTGTAAGTAATGGTTGTGCATGTGTGTAAGTAATGGCTGTGCATGTGTGTAAGTAATGGCTGTGTATGTGTGTGTAAGTAATGGTTGTGCATGTGTGTGTAAGTAATGGTTGTGCATGTGTGTGTAAGTAATGGTTGTGCATGTGTGTGTAAGTAATGGCTGTGCATGTGTGTATGTAATGGTTGTGCATGTGTGTGTAAGTAATGGCTGTGCATGTATGTGTAAGTAATGGCTGTGCATGTATGTGTAAGTAATGGCTGTGCATGTATGTGTAAGTAATGGCTGTGCATGTGTGTGTAAGTAATGGCTGTGCATGTGTGTGTAAGTAATGGCTGTGCATGTGTGTGTAAGTAATGGTTGTGCATGTGTGTGTAAGTAATGGCTGTGCATGTGTGTGTAAGTAATGGTTGTGCATGTGTGTGTAAGTAATGGTTGTGCATGTGTGTGTAAGTAATGGCTGTGCATGTGTGTATGTAATGGTTGTGCATGTGTGTGTAAGTAATGGCTGTGCATGTGTGTGTAAGTAATGGCTGTGCATGTGTGTGTAAGTAATGGTTGTGCATGTGTGTGTAAGTAATGGTTGTGCATGTGTGTGTAAGTAATGGTTGTGCATGTATGTGTAAGTAATGGCTGTGCATGTATGTGTAATTAATGGCTGTGCATGTATGTGTAAGTAATGGTTGTGCATGTGTGTAAGTAATGGCTGTGCATGTGTGTAAGTAATGGCTGTGCATGTGTGTAAGTAATGGCTGTGCACGTGTGTGCGTATGTATATACAGTATATATATATATATATATATATATATATATATATAGAACCAGGGTGTATAGTATATGCACTCCCTCCAACTTGCCAGGGTGCTGTAACAAGGAATGTAGAATTTCAAATAATAAAGCACTCGCTGGACTGTAGACATCAGTGTTAAATCAAAACTTTATTGTGACGTTTCAGGACCAACAGCGTCCCTTCCTCTGACAAACATGAGACTTTTATAGGCCTACAAACCACTCCGCTAGTAGGCAACCAATCAAAGTGAGCCGTGTGCAGAAAGGCACAGACGTGAAATTAGTATAATACTGGTTATAAAAAGTGTAAATATTGTGAAATATAAACAATGTTAGTGTATCCATAGTAATGTGTTAAGACTAGATAAATGTGAATACATATATCCCCTTGGAAAGCTATGATCACGATCGTAATATAAATAGGACTGCAACAAAAGCCCTGATAGATGTAAAAACGTCATACCCCTTATTCCGGATTGGCTGGTTCAGTCTAACTCCACAACCCTATTAGCCCGTATGTCAACACCAACAAATCAAGCCACAATGCAATCCCGGCAACAGGGGATTACCATCACATGAGAGGTATGGGAGAATAAAAGTTAAGTTTACACCTAACACCCTAACTTGTACCCCGAGTCTAAACACCCCTAATCTGCCACCCCCTACACCGCCGCCACCTACATTTATAGTTATTAACCCCTAATCTACCGCCCCTACACCGCCGCCACCTACATTATGTTATTAACCTCTAATCTGCCGCCCATACACCGCCACCACCTAAATAAAAGTTATTAACCCCTAATCTGCCTCTCCCGACACTGCTGCCACCTACATAAAGTTATTAACCTCTTTCCCGCCGCTCCCGGAGGCCACCACAACTAAATAAAGTTATTAACCCCTAAACCCCTGGCCTCCCACATCACTAGCACTTACTAAACCTATTAACCCCTAAACTGCCAGCCCCCCACATCGCCATAAACTAAATTAAACTATTAACCCCTAAACCTAACAACCCGCTAACTGTACATTAAATATTAACTCATCCCTATTTTATAATAAATTTAAACTTACCTTTAGATTTAAATTAAACTATATCAAACTATTAATTAATCTACCCTAACTATTATACTAAAATTATCTTAAACAATATTAAACTAATTAATTTAATCTACCCTAACTATTATACTAAAATCACAATAAACTATATTAAATTAATAATTAACCTACCCTAACTTTTAAACTAAAATTACAATAAACTACAAATTAAATTAACTATATTATATATTTAAACACCTAACCCTACTCAAATAAATTAAATCTACACAAAAAAATTACAAAGTTACAAAAAACTAACAACTAAGTTACAAAAAATAACAAACACTAAGTTACAAAAAATAAAAAATTAATTATCAAAGATTTAAACTAATTACACCTAATCTAAGGGCCCTATGAAAATAAAAAAGCCCCCCCCCCCCAAAAAAAAACCCCTAACCTACAATAAACTACAAATAGCCCTTAAAAGGGCCTTTTGCAGGGCATTGCCACGAAGTAATCAGCTCTTTTACCTGTAAATAAAAAATACAAACAACCCCCCAACAGTAAAACCCACCACCCACACAACCAACCCCCCAAATAAAATCCTAATCTAAAAAAACCTAAGATCCCCATTGCCCTGAAAAGGGCATTTGGATGGGCATTGCCCTTAAAAGGGCATTTAGCTCTATTGCTGCCCAAATCATAATCTAAAACTAAAACCCACCCAATAAAACCTTAAAAAATCCTAACAGTAACCCCAGAAGATTCACTTACAGTTTTGAAGATCCGACATCCATCCTCCAAGAAGCCGGCAGAAATCTTTATCCAAGTGGCCGAAGTCTTCATCCAAGCCCGCAGAAGTCTTGGCCCGCAGATGTCTTCATCCAATATGGCGTCCCTTAGATTCCGATTGGCTGATAGAATTCAGCCAATTGGAATTAAGATTGAAAATATCCTATTGGCTGTTGCAATCAGCCAATAGGATTGGACTTCAATCCTATTGGCTGATCCAATCAGCCAATAGGATTGAGCTTGCATTCTATTGGCTGTTCCAATCAGCCAATAGAATGCCAGCTCAATCCTATTGGCTGATTGCAACAGCCAATAGGATTTTTTCAACCTTAATTCCGATTGGCTGATAGAATTCTATCAGCCAATCGGAATCTAAGGGACGCCATCTTGGATGACGTCATTTAAAGGAACCTTCACTCTGAAGAAGCCGTCGTAAGAAGAGGATGCTCCGCGTCGGATGTCTTGAAGACGGAGCCGCTCCGCGCCGGATGGATGAAGATAGAAGATGCCATCTGGGTGAAGACTTCTGCGGGCTTGGATGAAGACTTCGGTCGCTTGGATGAAGACTTCTGCCGGTTTCTTGGAGGATAGATGTCAGATCTTCAAAACTGTAAGTGAATCTTCTGGGGTTAGTGTTATGATTTTTTTAAGGGTGTATTGGGTGGGTTTTAGTTTTAGATTAGGGTTTGGGCAGCAATAGAGCTAAATGCCCTTTTAAGGGCAATGCCTATTCAAATGCCCTTTTCAGGGCAATGGGGAGCTTAGGTTTTTTTAGATTAGGATTTTATTTGGGGGGTTGGTTGTGTGGGTGGTGGGTTTTACTGTTGGGGGTTGTTTGTATTTTTTATTTACAGGTAAAAGAGCTGATTACTTTGGGGCAATGTTAGTTTTTTGTAACTTAGTAATTTTTTAGTGTAGAATTAAATTATTTGAGTAGGGTTAGGTGTTTAAATATATAATATAGTTAATTTAATTTGTAGTTTAATGTAATTTTAGTTTAAAAGTTAGGTTAGATTAATTTTTATTTTAATATAGTTTAATGTAATTCTATTATAACAGTTAGGGTAGGTTAATTATTAATTTAATATAGTTTAATGTTATTTTAAAGGTAAGTTTAAATTTATTATAAGATAGGGATGAGTTAAAATGTAATATAAAGTTAGCAGGTTGTTAGGTTTAGGGGTTAATAGGTTAATTTAGTTTATGGCGATGTGGGGGGCTGGCGGTTTAAGGGTTAATAACTTTAGTTGCGGTGGGCTCTGGGAGCAGAGGAATAGGGGTTAATAATTTTTTTAGAGTGGCAGCGGTGTTGGGGGCAGCAGATTAGGGGTTAATAACAAAATTTAAGTGGAGGCAGTATTGGGGGTGGCAGATTAGGGGTTACTAAGTATAATGTTGGTGGCGGTGGTGTAGGGGGCAGCAGATTAGGGGGTATTAACATAATGTAGGTGGCGGTGGGCTCCGGGAGAGGAGGAATAGGTGTTTAATAACTTTATTAGAGTGGCGGCGGGGTCCGGGAGCGGCGGTTTAGAGGTTAATAACTTTATTTAGTTGCGGCGGGGTCAGGGAGCAGCGGGATAGGGGTTAATCAGTTTAGTATAGTGTGGCTGCTTAGTGACTGTATACAAATAAAGCTGGGAAAAAGCCGAAGAGCAGCAAGATCGATGACTGTTAGTTAACAACAGTCCGTTGCTCATCGCCCCGTACTTGGTGGACGGCTTTTTGACAGCTTTTTTGTTAAATATGGAGAATGTATTCAGGTCCGCTGCAGCGAAGTTAGGCGATGTCAGGCGAGCGTATTGGTGCTGTTGAATGCAAGTAAGTTGACGGCTTGATAAGTAGGCCTCATGGTCTCAAACCACCATCCTTTTTACTAATGAAAAAGAAACCAGCCCCAGCAGGAGAGGAGGGGAATAAAGCCTTTAGCTAAGTTTTCTTGGATGTATTCCTCCATGGCTCTAGCCTCGGCTTTATACAGCGGATAAATCCTTCATTTAGGGAGTGGGGCTTCGGGAAACAGGTGAATTTTGCAGTCGTAAGGGCCGTGAGGTGGTAGCACATCAGCAGCTTACTTTTTGAACACATCCCTAAATTCTGCCTATACTAAGGGAAGGGTAGAAGGTAGGGGTGTGATGCAATGGAGTAACCTTAGCCAGGCAGGAGTAAAAACAGGATTTGCCCCAGGAGGCCAACTGTCCCTCAGTCCAATCGAATTGTGGATTGTGTTTGCGTAGCCAAGGAGGATCAAGAATAACTGGTTGAGCAGGATAATGAATAACCTCAAATTGCAATTGTTCAGAATGTAGGACTCCCACAGTCATGGTGAGGGGTATTTTAAGACAGGCTTTTTTTAAGAAGAGGTAAACTTGCGTGAATCATGAAACAGTGATCTAGGAAATTTCCAGCTGCCCCAGAATCAACAAAGGCTTGAGCATGGACAGAGTTCTGGAGAAAGGTAAGGGTAATGGGTACCAGGATCCGAGAAGAGTAAGGGGAATTGGTAGTGGCCATGCTTAGAGGTACCCCCTTTCTATCCTCTAAGCGTTGGCTTTTCCCGGCCGTATGTCACAATTCTTGAGTTGGTGTGAATAAGAACCACAATAAAAGCATAGTCTTCTTCTATGTCTTTCAGATTCAGAGGACTTAAGGGAAGAGAGATCCATGGGTTCCTTCTCAGAAGCAACTGGAGGTGCAGGAGGGGTGAAGGACAGTCTAGTGGGTAGACGTGTAGGAGGACGAGAAGGCAGGATTCTGCGACTACCCTCTCTCTCTGCTTGTCGCTCCTGAAAGCGTGAATCCAGATTAATGCAAAGTTCTATAAATTCATCCAGGGTAGAAGGGACATTACAATAAGTGAGCTCATCCTTGATGCGTTCATGCAGACCTCTCTGGAAGGCCATCCTGAGAGCACTGCAATCCCAGCTAGTCTCATGTGCCAATGTGTGAAACTCAATGGCATATTGTGCCACAGATCTATTACTCTGGTGGAGATCCAAGAGAGAGTGTTCTGCAGCAGAAGTGCGACCAGAGGTCCCAAACACGGAAGACAGTGCAGAAACGAAGGTAACAGCATTGTTCAGGAGTTAAGCACTTTGCTCCAATAGGGGAGAGACCCAGGCTAGGGCCTTATCCTTCAATAAGGAAATAAAATTTGACCTTTGACTGATGGGACTGGAAGGTATGAGGATCATTGTAGAAATGCAGTCAGCACTGGTTGAGAAAACCCCTACAGTTGGTAGTGCTATCATGTTTGTCTGGCAATGGTATTCGTGGTATGCTACCAGAAGCAGGAGAGGAGGTTGTGGTACTAGCAGTAGAAGGAGCAGTGTTTAATAGTTTCCAATTTGGAATACAGACTTTGCAGGTGTGAGGTGTGGGTTCCCAGCATTTGTCCTTGAAGTGAGATTGCTCTAGCTACCTCATTTAGGTCCATGGCCCAAGTATAATGCAATGCTTGTGGGATATTTCCATATCAGACCTATCCTGGCCAGTAGTCTTCTTATCCCAGTGTCAAGTGGCAAGATAAGGAAATATCTCAGAACAATGAAGAAATAATAAATGAGGATTCAATTCAATACTCACAGTAGAGATGAGGAAACAGGGAAGTAGTCCCAGACAGGGCGAGGAAGGCACCAGGAAAACAGTCCAATCCCTCAGGGTACCAAAGGGTAATGCAGAGAGTGGTGAATAAAACAAAAATTCGGCAACAGGCAGGCTATCCAAGGAAAAGCAGTTCAGTGGTAAAAACAGGAGAGAGGTCAGAGACAAGCAAAGTTCAGCAACAATAAGGCAATCCAGCAGTTCAGGGGTTATTCAGTAGAGTGGTCAAAGACAAGCAGAGTTCAGCAACAATAAAGCAATCCAGCAGTTCAGGTGTTAATCATTAGAGTGGTCACAGACAAGCAGAGTTTAGCAACAGTAAAGCAACCCAGCAGTTCAGGGGTTAAACGGTAAAGTGGTCACAGATATGCAGAGTTCAGCAACAGTAAGGCAACCCAGCAGTTCAGGGGTTAAATGGTAAAGTGGTCCCAGACAAGCAGAGTTCAGCAACCGTAAGGCAATTCAGCATAAGCAAACAGAGTAATAGAAAGTAGCAACCCAGGGAGCACAAGGCAACCTATACTTGGGCAATGTGGGAATGAAATGTTTGAACTTACATAGGCGCAGATCTGTACCAAGGAGGGCCCACAGGTGATCCAGCCAGCATCAGGAGCAAGACTCAGCTTTCTGTGATGATGTCTCCACAACAACTGCAGTAACCATTGCAATGGCCAAGGGAGAGGAAGCCGACACAGAGTGGCGTAACACCCCGAGCAACAAACCCCACATCCAGAAGCAAGACCCCACTAACCTCACACTTAACTGCTTAGTTAATGATAGGGCAGCTGTCAACCCCAGCTTAAGCAGCACACCAGGAGCCATGGAGATTACATTTTTGGGCCCCCTGATATGCGGGGCACTCGATCCAGGTCCTATTTGCCCGGCTGATCAGTCCGGAGATCCGTGGAGATGTTGACGGTGTTTAGCGGACATACCGCTCCCCATTATATCCTGTTGGATACACTTGCCGGCACTTTGCGGGTCCGCCCCATTTTTTTTAGAATATCAGAGCCTAAGTGCTATTGCATTGTCTTTTTATCGTGCATTTGTTGATTATGCAAATGTAATGTATTTACTGGTTCTTTTAGAACATCAGAAAAATCATATACAAGTTATAACATTTTTTATAGTTGTTTAGTTAAATACAATTTAGAATAAAATCGCGTTTCCAGCACAGAGAGCGTAGCGTAAACTTTATATCGACAAAACCTCAAGAGCTAATAGTTGTTTCAAGAGATGTTTATTCACTCCAATCACAAGTAAAATATTTATATACAAAAGCTGCCCACATATTTTGCACAGACACCCCGGAGGACACTTGTACTTGAACCTGAAATATAGCCCCCTAGAGAAGTTTGCTTGGAATAAATGTGTTATTGTTCGGAAGATTAATTCCTCTTTGTTCTTTTGCAGCATTTGTTTAGATAATGATATCCAAAGGGAATTAACATCGCAAACGTACCTACTTCCAAGTGTATTACTAACAAAATATATTGTATTGCCATGTTGTTGCAAATCTCTTAATATATAATTCATCTAAATTATTTTTTCTTAGTTTATTCATCATATTCTGTTTTTTTTTATTTCGCAGTTGATATAAATTTAACGGCCCATTAATACTGATGTTCATTAACTACACGTTTAACCTCAAATGTAATTACTCATAATATCTAAACATTTGCAAATAACATATTAACCTTTTGAGATTAATCAAGATATTTTCTTCTTAATAGTTTTGTAGTATTAAAAGTATTATTTTTATCACCAAACCACAATAATCAGATGAAAGACAAAGGGCTAGCTTTAGTGCAAAAATGCAGGTAATATGAAGAGCAACGCACACCGCTTCCATCACTGCGCTCCAATCATGCTCCATACTTAATATATATTGTGTACACGCTAGTATAGTGCACTCAGCAGTATTCATGTCAGCGCACGTGCTCCACTGCGTTATCACCATTAGCTTAGTGCTCGACTGATATCCGACATTTAATTTATTGTACGCCCTCTATTGGTTTATTATGTGAGTGATTTAGTGCACCCGCATTATCTGACATGCAGATGTTAGAATGAACTGGACTATTGCTTGAGAGATAAAAAAAAATTGCTTTGGGCTTAAGCACACAAATAAAAGCGCTATTGACTGCGTTTCAGCAATGTTAATTCACGATAACGCTACTATAGCTACTGATGCAGTAAATGATATTAAAAATGATCACTTTAAGGAATAAAAGAGTGCATGCAGCAACTTTGCCACTTACAAACAGTACATGGAACCTAATTAAAGACCGAGCACTCTCATGTTCAACTTTAACCTTTAGTTGGCAAGGCCACCATTATGGTACGTCTTGTTAATGCCTTGCAACATTCTCATGCAACTAAAGGGTTATTGTGAGTTGGGTCTAAAAGCTTTTCATGGATCTATTATAAATCATTTTGTACAAGGAAACAACACTCATAATAATGGTTTTATATGCAGTTTTAGCTTAATCCTTGAATCAGATTTATTGTGCAATATTTATAAATATTCAATTAAATTCATGCCAAAGCATAATCGTTTTAGGATTTAGAATCACGCAGTCTGACAAAATCTGATGTATTTAATCTTCATCACTGAAAACATATGGGAGATCCAATTCTACTGAACCATAAAAGTATTAGACAATGAACTGAGAGGGAACAATAATCGTTACGTTCTTTCCAGGTTATAATGCACATTCAGGAGAATCGCAAACAACTTGTTAGATATCATTAACTTATCAGTAGGATCTTATGCACGTGCACAGAGCAGACAGTAATGCCTGATAGGTTTTATCTGCAAAACAGAGCCAGGACACTCCCGGTGTAGGCTTCACATTTTATGGCAATTGGCTTTAAAATATACCATATATACTTATATATCCATGGGTGGGTGGAAACGTGTCTTATGTCTCCCCTAGAATGTAGCTCTTTATACTCAATTACATATATATGTGTTTGGTTCTGATGAAGGGAATTATTTCACAAAAAAAGTTAAAGGGACATTAAACCCACATTTTTTCTTTCATGATTCAGATAGAGAATATCATTTTAAACAACTTTCTAATTTACTTCTATTATCTAATTTGTTTCAGTCTCTTGATATTCTTTCCTGAAAAGCATATCTAGATAGGCTCAGTAGCTTCTGATTGGTGGCTGCACATAGGTGCCTCATGTGATTGGCTCACCTATGTGCATTGCTATTTATTTAACAAAGGATATCTAAAGAATGAAGCAAATTAGATAATAGAAGTAAATTGGAATGTTGTTTAAAATTGTATTTTCTACCTGAATTATGAAAGAAAATGTTTGGGTTTAATGCCCCTTTAACCTATTAACGAATCGATCGATCGATCTATCAATCTAATCTATTTATCTATCTATCATCTTTCTGTCTGTCTGTCTATCTAATTTAATCTTTACATTTTTTCTTGGGGTATTAAGTGCATAAAGGAATGATAAAAACACAATCTAAAACACTAATAAATTGTAGTGCTAACAAAAACAAAACAAAAATTAAATAAGAAAACAAAAGAATCACAAATAACACAATAAAATAAACTGATTAAAAAAAAGATGTAATTTTACAAATGACTGCTTAAGCTTGCATATAAAGATCAAACTTCCTGGAATATAAGGTAAAACAAATGAGAGAAATATCTTTATGTCATTTAGATTTGTCTTTGAACAGACTTGTTTTTAGGGCAAGCTTCAGTGTCTGAAACCTGGAGGAAATTCTTCCATAGAGGCAGAAAACGAAACAGGTGACATTCTAGATACGTTCCTGATGGAGAGCAGATGGGACAGATAGTGGTTTGTGAAACCAGAGAGGGATACTTTCAGTGAGTAGGTTGGAATTTTATCTGTGTTTATTTAGATTTATGCTGCAGTAGGTTCTACACAATCTGCTTTCCCAAAACTTATATATATATATATTTCACAAACAGTGACACATGGAGCAATCATACCCCCCTAAAAAACAGAGGTCTGTTTTGTAATAAAAATAGATAAACCATTTGGGGCCAGAATACAAGTGGAACGATAAAGGGTTTATCTCATGGTTTGCGCTAATCGGACTTACTGCTGGTATTACAAGTTGAAAGTAAACGCGATCTATTGAGTGCAATTTCAATTTACACCGTGACTTCAGAGCTCTTGTTAGCTGTTTTGTGAAACATAAAAGTTGCCCAAAACACATAAAAAATGCATAAAAGGTATACTGTATTTACACTCATAATATCACCATCTAATAAATATACATTACACAGTATAGTTACACTCATAATAACACCATCTAATAAATATACATTACACAGTACAGTTACACACATAATAACACCATCTAATAAATATACAATACACAGTACAGTTACACTCATAATAACACCATCTAATAAATATACAATATACAGTACAGTTACAATCATAATAACACTATCTAATAAATATACATTACACAGTACAGTTACACACATAATAACACTGTCTAATAAATATACATTACACAGTACAGTTACACACATAATAACACTATCTAATAAATATACATTACACAGTACAGTTACACTCATATTAACACCATCTAATAAATATACATTACACAATACAGTTACACACATAATAACACTATCTAATAAATATACATTACACAGTACAGTTACACACATAATAACACTATCTAATAAATATACATTACACAGTACAGTTACACACATAATAACACTATCTAATAAATATACATTACACAGTACAGTTACACACATAATAACACTATCTAATAAATATACATTACACAGTACAGTTACACTCATATTAACACTATCTAATAAATATACATTACACAGTACAGTTACACACATAATAACACTATCTAATAAATATACATTACACAGTACAGTTACACACATACTAACATCATCTAATAAATATACATTACACAGTACAGTTACACACATAATAACACTATCTAATAAATATACATTACACAGTACAGTTACACACATAATAACATCATCTGATACATATACATTACACAGTACAGTTACACTCATAATAACACTATCTAATAAATATACATTACACAGTACAGTTACACACATACTAACATCATCTGATACATATACATTACATAGTACAGTTACACATATAATAACACCATCTAATAAATATACATTACACAGTACAGTTACACATATAATAACACTATCTAATAAATATACATTACACAGTACAGTTACACACATAATAACACCATCTAATAAATATACATTACACAGTACAGTTACACTCATAATAACACTATCTAATAAATATACATTACACAGTACAGATACACTTATAATAACACTATCTAATAAATATACATTACACAGTACAGTTACACACATAATAACACTATCTAATAAATATACATTACACAGTACAGTTACACACATAATAACACCATCTAATAAGAATACTTTACACAGTACAGTTACACTCATAATAACACCATCTAATAAATATACATTACATAGTACAGATACACACATAATAACACCATCTAATAAATATACATTACACAGTACAGTTACACACATAATAACACCATCTAATAATTATACATTACACAGTACAGTTACACACATAATAACACCATCTAATAAATATACATTACACAATACAGTTACACTCATATTAACACTATCTAATAAATATACATTACACAGTACAGTTACACTCATAATAACACCATCTAATAAATATACATTACACAGTACAGTTACACTCATAATAACACCATCTAATAAAACATAGATTACACAGTACAGTTACACATATAATAACACCATCTAATAAATATACATTACATAGTACAGATACACACATAATAACACCATCTAATAATTATACATTACACAGTACAGTTACACTTATAATAACACCATCTAATAAATATACATTACACAGTACTGTTACACACATAATAACACTGTCTAATAAATATACATTACACAGTACAGTTACACATATAATAACACCATCTAATAAATATACATTACACAGTACAGTTACACATATAATAACACTATCTAATAAATATACATTACACAGTACAGTTACAGACATAATAACACCATCTAATAAATATACATTACACAGTACAGTTACACTCACAATAACACTATCTGATAAATATACATTACACAGTACAGTTACACTAATAACACTGTCTAATAAATATACATTACACAGTACAGTTACACACATAATAACACCATCTAATAAATATACATTACACAGTACAGTTAAACACATAACACCATCTAATAAAACATAGATTACACAGTACAGTTACACACATAACACTATCTAATAAATATACATTACACAGTACAGTTACACACATAATAACACTATCTAATAAATATACATTACACAGTACAGTTACACACATAATAACACCATCTAATAAATATACATTACACTGTGCAGTTACACACATAATAACACCAACTAATAAATATACATTACACAGTACAGTTTCACACATAATAACACCATCTAATAAATATACATCACATAGTACAGTTACACACATAATAACACCATCTAATAAATATACATCACACAGTACAGTTACACACATAATAACACTATCTAATAAATATACATTACACAGTACAGCTACACACATAATAACACTATCTAATAAATATACGTTACACAGTACAGTTACACACATAATAACACTATCTAATAATTATACATTACACAGTACAGCTACACACATAATAACATCATCTAATAAATATACATTACACAGTACAGCTACACACATAATAACACTATCTAATAAATATACATTACACAGTACAGTTACACACATAATAACACTATCTAATAAATATACATTACACAGTACAGCTACACACATAATAACACTATGTAATAAATATACGTTACACAGTACAGTTACACACATAATAACACTATCTAATAAATATACGTTACACAGTACAGTTACACACATAATAACACCATATAATAACTATATATTACACAGTACAGTTACACACATAACACCATCTAATAAAACATAGATTACACAGTACAGTTACACACATAATAACACCATCTAATAAATATACATTACACAGTACAGTTACACACATAATAACACCATCTAATAAAAATTATTAAAAACATTTTGCACAAATAAGTTATAAGGACTCAAAGATATGTGGTCTCAGGTATCAGGTAACGGCTTTAACATAGAGATACATACATATGCATGTATAAAGATGTATGTAAATATGTCTATATATGTATTTATGTGTATATATGCTTTTACAGACATATCTACACATATAAACACATAAACACATATATACACATATATAGACAAATATACACACATAAACACCTATCTACACATAGATAGACATATATACAAGTGCAATTTGGAGCCCTTTGCAGTTAAGTAGATGAAAACTTGTTAAAGAATATTTATGCAATATTAATTTTTAATAAAGGTTTTAACTATGTATTGACTGTAAATATTTCACATTAAAATGTTCTGCACATAGCACAATATGTTATATGTATTTATAAATATAAATTCCTATAAATATCTGTGTAAGTATATATGTATATAGGTATAGGTATATATTTTATATAGGTAGAAATATTTATTTATGAATAAATAGAACACATTCTGCTATGTGAAGAACATTGGAATGTGAAATATTCATATTTCCATTATGGGTTAGCGCAAATGAGACTATGCGATCGGGTTTGCGCAAGAGTGGGGTATTAGGTTTTATTTCCACTTTCTTTTCTCCATTGACTTCTATGGGGAAAACATAAACGCACGCGTGATATTCTAACTTTGGCTTTTTGCACTTAGTGCGAGAGAACAAAAACAGTTTGCTTTCAATTCGTAATATGAGCGCAACCCAAGAAGCGCAAAGACTTACTTCTAGTGCAATTAATGCTCAAGCTGAAGTATTAATTTGCACTCCACTCGTAATCTGGCCCTTGGAGGGCACAGACATTGGAAGGTCCCTTCCCCTGTAAAATTGTGCTGCCATATAATAATAAATAATTGTATTAAAACTAGAGCAAACACACAACACTCAAAGGTCTTCTCAAATAAATGTGTTATGTGATGTAGAAATAAACACTTCTACAAGACAATCACTTTTATATTGTATTTGTATTTACAGATTCTCCCCTGGGTACAATGCGCAGTTGTAGAGGTTGGATCTATAAAAACGTCTGCAGCAAGTTAAAGTTAGCCATCTAGGTCCCATCTAATTGCCAGCTTGCTTACAAATAATGTATAACAATATATTTATGTCAAGGGATTAACTGGAAAGTACGTTATTGTATGCAAACACATTCAGATCTGTTTTATCATCTAATGCTTGCTTTAATGCGCCGTTATTCGCTGAACCACTTTCTCATGTTGAGATGTTTTATTGCTTTTTGACTTTCTAAAGTTTTTATTACTTTTACTGAGTCAATTTGCCCCAAGCACAAAAAGTTGTTGAAAGAATTTGCCAAAATGTTCTGTTATCCCCTGTCCTTGTGTTTTATTACATTGTAGCCTCTAAAATTGTTTTTGTGGTTGGTGTCTGTTCTTTAGCTTTACAATATAAAAATGATTAAAGGGACATACAAATTGTGTTTGAAATGCACATCAGTGTATAAAATACAGGGGTCTATTAGCTGAGTTGTTTTTCTATCCACAAGGGCCCCTTTTCTTTTTGACACAATCACAAAGGCACTCTCCGGCTATTTCCCGGAAACCTTAATTACATTTTCGTCTCCCTGAGAAAAGCTCTATTCTTAACATGGAGCCAAAGGGGCGTATCTATCAAAGTGCTAGCGGACATAACACAATGTAGCCGCTAGCAGGGGGTGTCAATCAACCCGATCGTATTTGATCGGGTTGATTTCTGTCCGCTGTCTCAGAGCAGGCAGACAAGTTATGGAGCAACGGTCTTTAGACGGCTGCTTCATAACTTCTGTTTCCGGCGAGCCTGAAGGCTCGCTAGAAACAAGGGGCATCAAGCTCCATTCGGAGCTTGATAATTCGTCCCCAAAGAGTTCTCAGTAAATAAAGTCACTTTTCAAGAGACCATTGTTTAAGGCCATTTTAGCTTTTTCTTATTCAATACCTTGGTAAGACCCAAAAATGGCCTTTTGGACATCTTTGTAAGAATTCCAAGACTATTTGGAATAATTATATTATGTTGCACATATCCAAGACACTGTGAATTTGCTATTGAGACACTTTAGAGGTTTATTTGTGTACATGGTCTAGATTCATTAAAGCTCTATTCATTTCTATAGTCTGTCTGCAGTGGGCAGGACACACATTTATATACAGTACATATGGTACATTTATATATTATTATGTACTGATGGCATCAAATTCTATGCAACTAAGGGATCTGCAGCAAAGGTGACATCAGGACCCCAACAGCTAGAAATGGCGTGGAGAAATCTTTTTGTTAATGTATTTTTCTAATTCACACTTGCACTGTTGTGATTCTCAATATCAGTGCAGTCTTCTTTATAACTGGCCTTTCAAAGAGGATCACACATTTGTGAATTCAAAAGGAACCTATTGCAATCAGAATCCGTCCTCACCACTGCTAAACCATCTGATTACTAGTTGTATTTATGCATGATGGGCATACTCGTCATTTTTGCTTACTGAATATATTGAGAAAGATGTATAAACTAAATTGTGCCTTTGTGAATAATCTTTAAAATGGGATCACAAAGTATAAATACATTCACAACAGTGCATTCACATGTTTATATTTTACATATTTTAAAAATGTTTCATATTGAATAACTAATTATAAAGGGGATTTTGACCCTTTACACCTAGTAGAGGAAGCCAAAAAAAGCTTTAAAAAAGTATATTAATGGTCATATATAACAATCTGAAAGCCACTTTCCCCTATAATTAAGCTGAAATTAAATATAAAAATCTGACAGCTTTGTAAACTGCCAGAATATATTATCTTTTTCATAAGCTGTTTTATTGGTGATTGGACAGCAGAAACCTAATAACATTGGCAATGTAAGCTCTGCCTTTGTTTAGGTTGTCGTCTCCCTCTTTTTGGGGCATCTATAAAATGGGATACCCTGGTATCCTGTTACTAAAAAAGTATCCTGGTGAATGCTGCATATTAAATGTTTTCATTCCTTCCAAATACTTTTTTAACGACCTTTTGGATTTTTACGTAATTTGTGAGCCTGGACATGGATATGTGTGTCCTTCAGTTCATGCTACATATTAATGTGTTATTTTATGTATTCTTTGTTTTTTGCCTCGGGCCACATACTCTCTTTCTTTACAATAAAGCTGACAATGAGCATTGCGTTAAGGGCCGGCGCAGTGGGCACGAGGAGTGGGATTCTGAAACTGCATAGTTCCATGAAGAATTTAACAGACTTCGATTTTACCTTATTACAAGTTATGAAGGTGTATTTAGTGTGATGAGTATTTTCATAAAGAAGAAGCAGTAAATATCTTATGCAGTAAACTTTCTCCATAACTTTACTTGGATTTTAATTAGACGTCTTCACATTCCCCAGCCTAAGGCTAAGCTTCTCCCTTCCTATACTCAAAACGCAAACAAATAATTCTATACAAATCTTTTTAAACTATTTAACTGTGAAACATATTTCTATTTTCTGCTATGAAATCCCATGGAGTAAGAGAAAAAAACAAAAAATAAAAAAGCAACTATGCTTTTTTAGTTTAAAAAAATAAATGTTGACAAAATCTTAAAAATGATGAAATGATAAGGTTTTTAGTAACGCAAAAGAAAACACATGGGGTGAGATTACAAGTGTAGCGCTAAATATCGCTTGCGTGCAATCGATAGTAGCGATCCACTTTGTAATACCAGCGCATGATAATTATTACAAGTAAATCACAATGCAAACACAAGCTCGGCATTAGAATATCGTGCAGCAAAGGGGGTAAGTAGGGCAGCGTTTGCCAACATTTTTAAATATATATGTATATGAATATATACATATATATTTATGTGTTACTACTATGTGTATATACATATATATTTATGTGTTACTACTATGTGTATATACATATATATTTATGTGTTACTACTATGTGTATATACATATATATTTATGTGTTACTACTATGTGTATATACATATATATTTATGTGTTACTACTATGTGTATATACATATATATTTATGTGTTACTACTATGTGTATATACATATATATTTATGTGTTACTACTATGTGTATATACATATATATTTATGTGTTACTATATGTATATACATATATATTTATGTGTTACTATGTGTATATACATATATATTTATGTGTTACTATGTGTATATACATATATATTTATGTTACTATGTGTATATACATATATATTTATGTTACTATGTGTATATACATATATATTTATGTTACTATGTGTATATTCATATATATTTATGTGTTACTATGTGTATATACATATATATTTATGTTACTATGTGTATATACATATATATTTATGTTACTATGTGTATATTCATATATATTTATGTGTTACTATGTGTATATACATATATTTATGTTACTATGTGTATATACATATATATTTATGTGTTACTATGTGTATATACATATATATTTATGTGTTGCTATGTGTATATACATATATTTATGTTACTATGTGTTTATACATATATATTTATGTGTTACTATGTGTATATACATATATATTTATGTGTTACTATGTGTATATACATATATATTTATGTGTTACTATGTGTTTATACATATATATTTATGTGTTACTATGTGTATATACATATATATTTATGTTACTATGTGTATATACATATACATTTATGTGTTACTATGTGTATATACATATATATTTATGTGTTACTATGTGTATATACATATATATTTATCTGTTACTATGTGTATACACATATATTTATGTGTTACTATGTTTATATACATATATATTTATGTGTTACTGTGTGTATATACAGATATATTTATGTGTTACTATGTGTATATACATATATATTTATGTGTTACTATGTGTATATACATATATATTTCTTTGTTATTATGTGTATATACATATATATTTATGTGTTATTATGTGTATATACATATATATTTATGTGTTAGTATGTGTATATTCATATATATTTATGTGTTACTATGTGTATATACATATATATTTATGTGTTATTATGTGTATATACATATATATTTATGTGTTAGTATGTGTATATTCATATATATTTATGTGTTAGTATGTGTATATACATATATATTTATGTGTTACTATGTGTATATACATATATATTTATGTGTATAGACATATATATTTATGTGTTAGTATGTGTATATACATATATATTTATGTGTTACTATGTGTATATACATATATATTTATGTGTTACTATGTGTATATACATATATATTTATGTGTTAGTATGTGTTTATACATATATATTTATGTGTTACTATGTGTATATACATATATATTTATGTGTTACTATGTGTATATACATATATATTTATGTGTTACTATGTGTATATACATATATATTTATGTATTAATATGTGTATATACATATATATTTATGTGTTACTATGTGTATATACATATATATTTATGTGTTACTATGTGTATATACATATATATTTATGTGTTACTATGTGTATATACATATATATTTATGTATTAATATGTGTATATACATATATATTTATGTGTTACAATGTGTATATACATATATATTTATGTGTTATTATGTGTATATACATATATATTTATGCATTACTATGTGTATATACATATATATTTATGTGTTACTATGTGTATATACATATATATTTATGTGTTACTATGTGTATATACATATATATTTATGTGTTACTATGTGTATACATATATATTTATGTGTTACTATGTGTATATACATATATATTTATCTGTTAGTATGTGTATATACATATATATTTATGTGTTACTATGTGTATATACATATATATTTATGTGTTACTATGTGTATATACATATATATTTATGTATTAATATGTGTATATACATATATATTTATGTGTTACTATGTGTATATACATATATATTTATGTGTTACTATGTGTATATACATATATATTTATGTGTTAGTATGTGTATATACATATATATTTATGTGTTACTATGTGTATATACATATATATTTATGTGTTAGTATGTGTATATACATATATATTTATGTGTTACTATGTGTATATACATATATATTTATGTGTTACTATGTGTATACATATATATTTATGTGTTACTATGTGTATATACATATATATTTATGTGTTACTATGTGTATATACATATATATTTATGTGTTACTATGTGTATATACATATATATTTATGTGTTAGTATGTGTATATACATATATATTTATGTGTTAGTATGTGTATATACATATATATTTATGTGTTAGTATGTGTATATACATATATATTTATGTGTTACTATGTGTATACATATATATTTATGTGTTACTATGTGTATATACATATATATTTATGTGTCAGTATGTGTATATACATATATATTTATGTGTTACTATGTGTATATACATATATATTTATGTGTTACTATGTGTATATACATATATATTTATGTGTTACTATGTGTATATACATATATATTTATGTGTTACTATGTGTATATACGTATATATTTATGTGTTACTATGTGTATATACATATATATTTATGTGTTATTATGTATATATACATATATATTTATGTGTTACTATGTGTATATACATATATATTTATGTGTTACTATGTGTATATACATATATATTTATGTATTAATATGTGTATATACATATATATTTATCTGTTACTATGTGTATACACATATATTTATGCGTTACTTTGTTTATATACATGTATATTTATGCGTTACTACTATGTATATATACATATATATTTACATGTTATTATGTGTATATACACATATATTTATCTGTTACTATGTGTATATACATATATATTTATGTTTTACTATGTGTATATACACATATATTTGTGTTAGTATGTGTATATACATATATATTTATGTGTTAGTATGTGTATATACATATATATTTATGTGTTAGTATGTGTATATACATATATATTTATGTGTTATTATGTGTATATACATATATATTTATGTTACTTTGTGTATATACATATATATTTATGTGTTTCTGTGTGTATATACATATATATTTATGCGTTACTATGTATATATACATATATATTTACATTGCACAGTTCCCATAGACCGCAATATAAAGGCACTTTTCAGTTGTATTTTTTTTTCTATCTCCCTACTCCCAGCAACTTTAAAGCCCCAAAACTGCCCAGTGCCGTTTTTTTTTTTTTATTATTATTAAAAATTTTTTTAGATTTTTTAAAGTAAAAAACAATAATGAGCGCATTTTGGAGACTTTTAGAAAATTAACCAGAGATCGTATCTCTGCAGCGGCGGCTCGTGGGTTATTCAAAAGGGGGTTCATGGACCACTTATGTAAAATAGTTATATACACACACACACACTGTATATTCAATATATAATATCACAAAATGTATATGTATATGAATATGTTAACTGCAGCTTTTAAACCTACCTAACAGAGTCCTATATGACAGTGTTAGCCCCATCTCCTGCTTCTTCCTTCTCCTTTCTGCTGCTGCCTTTTATTAAACTGGAACATTTTTTGGCTGAATAAATATAATTTTTCCAATAGGGGGGCTATTGGAGAAATTTTATTTATTCAGCCTAAAAATGTATTATCTTTCTTTTTTATTTTTTCTCAGAAGGTTCACATGCGCTTGTGCTCATATGGAGGAGCCTCCACTGTATCTCTGGGTATTTTTCTGAGCGCTAATTGCTACAGCGAGCTCACGGTAGCAATAACCAGCCACTTGTATTGTTTGCGGAGGGTGATAATTTAGTGCTCCACTTGTAATCTAACCCATTATGTTTTTAGAAGCATTGTAGGATTAAATCTTAGAGTAAGAAAATGTAAAATAAATAAGCTGTAAATAAAATTCAGGTACTACTTGTAAGGGAACAGCTTTATAAAAACGTGCAGGGAATTCTGCCTCTGCTATCACATCATGTATGGGGAAATCCTTGCTGCAGGCCTGCCCTACACCAATTGAGACATCTGTTTCTGTGCCAGTCCAAGCCATTTTTTCTGTGCCACCCAAACTCCCCTTACATGACAAATTTGGGGGTGATACTGAAGACTGGAGAGGCTTTGTAAACGTTTGCCGTCCACATTTTCACAACACCCCTCATACATTTTGTACTTCTACAGCTAAGTTGACTTTTGTAATTTCTTTGTTATAGAGGATTTTATCTCTGACCTACCTAAATCTGATGGTATGACCGTAATATGTCTCATTTCATACCACTTCCAGGACTACCTACAGCTAAAGCACTGGCTACTCTCTTCCTGTCCCATATTATAAGACTTCATGGGATACCTTACCACTGTTGTGTCAGATGGTGGTTCCCCATTGATATGTTCTTTAAACATTGAAAAATAGGTTCTTTTAGTTGCTCAAATCTTATAATGTAAGAGTTAATTTTCTCTATATTAGCTGTTCCCATTGGATATAATGGTAACAAATCCAATATTTGTCCAAACAGAATCCCTGCATGGACGACATTCGGCCGAAATCTTTGAAAAAAATTTGAAACAAATTTTTTGCCTGTGCATCTGTCTTCTGTTAAAGGAACATTCTGATGCTTGCGGTCTTATTCATTAGAATGTGTTTTATTGAATTACTGAAAATAGAGTAGTATGGGCTAGATTACAAGTGGAGTGCTATATAAATATCAATTTAAGTGAGTTAACAGCAATTAAAGTATAAGGCGCACTAAAGTGATGTCGGCCATGTTCCGCATTCTCTGGTTATTCTGTTTTACCATGGCTTTATAATAGCAGATTGTGCTCTAATCCTAGCGGGGTCCTGCAATATTGATGGCGCACCCTGCACTATAATAGCGCTCCACTAGTAATCTAGGCCTGTGGGGTAGATTTATCAAGCAGCGGATGCTGTAATCAACCCCCGTAGTTTCAGGTTAAAACTGAAGTTAAGAAACAGCGGTCTTAAGACTCTGAGGTGGCGGACAGCAATCCTCCCGACTGTATCCGATCAGGGTGATTGACAACCCCCTGCTAGCGGCCGATTGGCAGCGAATGTGCAGGGGGCGGCATTGCACAAGCATTTCACAGCATATGCTATCAGCATTTATCGATGTCCGCCCGCACAATGATAAATCAGCCCCTATATGTTTAACCCTTGTATTTCTATTAAAGACCACAAGCACTGCCACTCCTGAGCAGAATACGGACAGATGGCCAATCAGGAACAGCAGTAGCGTGTAAATTACATTCACTGCCAGGTTCCTGCTTACAAACTGCAATGCCATCTCTGCATTTCACCCATTTTCAGGAGGTAAACAAATAATTATCTAGGAGCAACAACTCAACAGACACCAGCTCCAACAACAAAACATTATTTTTGCATAAAAATGTCTCTAAGTCTTTTTTACTTTTTAACATCAATGACTTTTCAGGGAATGTTCCCTTGGGAGAGCATCTTTCTAATTCTCAGAAACTACCAATCCTGGTAACCGGTGACGTTAAACTCTTATTAATAATCCCTATGTGATTGAGCTGTAAAAAGCAAAACCAGCAGCACAGAATGCCAGCAAGAGACAATCTCCAAATATTAAACGTTTACATTGAAAACTGCTGCATGTTCTCTACTTACTGTTAAGAAAAAACATTTTAAAATGTTAAAACAATTTTTTAGCAGAACAGAAAAATGCATTAGCGCAATTTCCATTTTGTGATTGCAATTAATTATTATTTGGAAACCTTCTATATGAGCATCCTTTATTTTTAACAAGTCATTGATAATTAGCTTTGAGTTGTCTTGTTAAATGTTAATTGAATCTTGTAAACATTTCCAGCGTTATTATTATGTTAAGCAAAAAATGCGCACATTTGTTCCTTGTGTCATCCAGAATTAATTATGCATAGCTGCCAGATTTATCTTTTGCAAAAACCTGATAAGTATTCTTTTAAGTATCAATTGCTAGTTAATTAACATACATTATTGTGAACGGCTTACTCAATCTAAATTGGTTATTTAGGAACAACACAAACAGGGAATTTTTTCTGTCTCATCCAAAAAAAATAAAAGAAAAAAATTAACAGCAGATGGAGCTGCAGGAATGTGCTACAAAACAGAAAGTTTTAACTAAATTACAATATTGTTAAATTCAGAGCGTATCCGTAACCCAAACAAAAAGTTTACTCTGGTCAGAGTACAATCCATTCTGGGTTTGGACCACCAAATGGAAACCATTAATCTTTCATCCTTTCAAATTCCAAAAACCTTTCAGAGCAGACCCATGAGTTCAACTTGCTGAAGGCTGTTAAATCTTGTAAAGACTAAAATAAAATGCTGGTACCATTTCACTGTCTAACCAGTATTTTATATTGTGCTTTTATAAAATCAGATTACAAATATTATAACCTTTTCTTGCAGGCAAATATTAGATGATTATATTATCGAGAACACCTATATTTTGATGCTATTTTTTGATTGTAGTGTTTAGACATTGCTTAAAATTGTTAATACATATATTTTATTAAGTTCCATGGTTTTATTGTTGCTATAATCAGGCAATTCTCACCCAGTTTCTGGTTCCAAAATTGTTATGTCTAGTGGGTTTTTGGTTTCTCAATATAAAATCTTTTATTATATGTAGTAAAAAGAAAAAACTTGTGCATAACAATTTCCTTATTTATTTTCCCCACTTTTCTTGTAATATAGTTTTGAAAAAAAGGTAAACTTTCTAATTTTAAGAATTTACAGGGCATACTGCAGACTTTACAAGCAGAAATAATAAGATAATTAATTGAAAAACATTGAAGTGTCTTCTCCAATACTAAGTCATAATTGGCTCATTCAAATAAGACAATTGGTTGGTGGAATTTGGCCACTGAAAAGCAATTGCCACAAATCTTGACTGCTATGCTTATTTATTGCAACACTACAGGGAAATCTTGCAATTCCAAATTGTTTTATGTCACTTTAATTATAAATTTGAGCATGGAAAAGCTGTGGGAAAACAGGACAGGGTTGGATAACCTTCTATAAAGAATTTTGCAGAATGCATGTGCATCTAACACAATTTAACAATTACAAGGAAGAGAGCCTAAGCTGATTGTACCTTCTGTTATTGACTCAATTTGTTAATTGCTGACATGATAAGAGCCCCACTAGCGCTCTGGGCAGCTGCAGTATTTAGAATGCTGGTGCACAGAGAATATCTAGTTATGCTTCACATGCAGAGAAATATGTTAACACTAAAAAGGGGTAACTTTTACTAGAAAGCATGTTTGCCAATACATGTATATAGTAATATGTTTCCATTCAAAGATATAATTCATCTATGTGCATTTCAATTGTGACCAGAATATCCCTTTAATTAGTTGCCATGTTTTGTCATGCATATTTTGCTTCTTGGTGTCCGAAATTCCCAAAAATGTTGTACATATTTAGGCAATCTGAACAGATTTTCTAATTATATTACACACATGATTTAGTGGGTTTACTCACTACAAAGATGACTTTTCTGATGGAATAAATTGCCATGAAGACAGAATACAACAAATACCAGCCAAGTTGAATGCAACAATTTTGTGCGACAAACTCTGATTGGCATGTGGGTCTTTAGTTTCTGCTTAAAGCCACCTCTACTCTTCAATTTATTTTGGGATTTTTTTTTTGGGGGGGGGGGGGGATATAAAAATAAGCAAATCTTCAAGTTAAAATTGTGCTTATTGCATATCCTCCTATTGTGCTATAGAGAGGAAAGTCCATGGTTACATGCAGGAGATGTGCTGCCCACAGAGCTAAATATCAAGGGTGTACAGTTACGTTGGGGAGACACCTCTCCCCTTCCTCTGAGTAGATCACTGGATATGTAAATAAGTTGGTAGCTTGAGTAGAGCGCTGGATATGTAAATAAGTTGTTAGCTTGAGTAGAGCGCTGGGTATGTAAATAAGTTGTTAGCTTGAGTAGAGCTCTGGGTATGTAAATAAGTTGGTAGCTTGAGTAGAGCGCTGGGTATGTAAATAAGTTGGTAGCTTGAGTAGAGCGCTGGGTATGTAAATAAGTTGGTAGCTTGAGTAGAGTGCTGGGTATGTAAATAAGTTGTTAGCTTGAGCAGAGAGCTGGATATGTAAATAAGTTGTTAGCTTGAGTAGAGCGCTGGGTATGTAAATAAGTTGTTAGCTTGAGTAGAGCTCTGGGTATGTAAATAAGTTGTTAGCTTGAGTAGAGCGCTGGGTATGTAAATAAGTTGGTAGCTTGAGTAGAGCGCTGGGTATGTAAATAAGTTGGTAGCTTGAGTAGAGTGCTGGGTATGTAAATAAGTTGGTAGCTTGAGTAGAGCGCTGGGTATGTAAATAAGTTGGTAGCTTGAGCAGAAAGCTGGATATGTAAATAAGTTGGTATCTTGAGCAGAGAGCTGGATATGTAAATAAGTTGGTAGCTTGAGCAGAGAGCTGGATATGTAAATAAGTTGGTAGCTTGAGTAGAGCGCTGGGTATGTAAATAAGTTGGTAGCTTGAGCAGAGAGCTGGATATGTAAATAAGTTGGAAGCTTGAGTAGAGCGCTGGGTATGTAAATAAGTTAGCTTGAGTAGAGCGCTGGGTATGTAAATAAGTTGGTAGCTTGAGCAGAGAGCTGGATATGTAAATAAGTTGGAAGCTTGAGTAGAGCGCTGGGTATGTAAATAAGTTAGCTTGAGTAGAGCGCTGGGTATGTAAATAAGTTGGTAGCTTGAGCAGAGAGCTGGATATGTAAATAAGTTGGTAGCTTGAGCAGAGAGCAGGATATGTAAATAAGTTGGTAGCTTGAGCAGAGAGCTGGATATGTAAATAAGTTGGTAGCTTGAGTAGAGCGCTGGGTATGTAAATAAGTTGGTAGCTTGAGCCAGAGAGCTGGATATGTAAATAAGTTGGTAGCTCGAGTAGAGAGCTGGATATGTAAATAAGTTGGTAGCTTGAGTAGAGCGCTGGGTATGTAAATAAGTTGTTAGCTTGAGTAGAGCGCTGGGTATGTAAATAAGTTGGTAGCTTGAGTAGAGCGCTGGGTATGTAAATAAGTTGGTAGCTTGAGCAGAGAGCTGGATATGTAAATAAGTTGGTAGCTTGATCAGAGAGCTGGATATGTAAATAAGTTGGTAGCTTGAGCAGAGAGCTGAATATGTAAATAAGTTGGTAGCTTGAGCAGAGAGCTGGATATGTAAATAAGTTGGTAGCTTGAGTAGAGCGCTGGGTATGTAAATAAGTTGGTAGCTTGAGCAGAGAGCTGGATATGTAAATAAGTTGGTAGCTTGAGTAGAGCGCTGGGTATGTAAATAAGTTGTTAGCTTGAGTAGAGCGCTGGGTATGTAAATAAGTTGGTAGCTTGAGTAGAGCGCTGGATATGTAAATAAGTTGGTAGCTTGAGTAGAGCGCTGGGTATGTAAATAAGTTGGTAGCTTGAGCAGAGAGCTGGATATGTAAATAAGTTGGTAGCTTGAGCAGAGAGCTGGATATGTAAATAAGTTGGTAGCTTGAGTAGAGAGCTGGATATGTAAATAAGTTGGTAGCTTGAGCAGAGCGCTGGGTATGTAAATAAGTTGGTAGCTTGAGCAGAGAGCTGGATATGTAAATAAGTTGGTAGCTTGAGTAGAGCACTGGATATGTAAATAAGTTGTTAGCTTGAGTAGAGTGCTGGGTATGTAAATAAGTTGGTAGCTTGAGTAGAGCACTGGGTATGTAAATAAGTTGGTAGCTTGAGTAGAGCGCTGGGTATGTAAATAAGGTGGTAGCTTGAGTAGAGCGCTGGGTATGTAAATAAGTTGGTAGCTTGAGTAGAGCGCTGGGTATGTAAATAAGTTGGTAGCTTGAGCAGAGCGCTGGTTATGTAAATAAGTTGGTAGCTTGAGTAGAGCGCTGGTTATGTAAATAAGTTGGTAGCTTGAGTAGAGCGTTGGGTATGTAAATAAGTTGGTAGCTTGAGTAGAGCGCTGGGTATGTAATTAAGTTGGTAGCTTGAGTAGAGCGCTGGATATGTAAATAAATTGGTAGCTTGAGTAGAGCGCTGGATATGTAAATAGGTTGGTAGCTTGAGTATAGCGATGGATATGTAAATAAGTTTATAGCTTGAGTAGAGCGCTGGGTATGTAAATAAGTTGGTAGCTTGCAAATTCTTGATAGCTGGCACTTTGAGGTTTGGGGGAGCAAAGTACTCATTTGGACAACTTAAAGCAGTAATGGCTAACCTTGACACATCAGCTGTTGTGAAACTACATTTCCAAAGATGCTTAGGCATGCTGCAGTCTAGTTGAGCATCATGGAAATGTAGTTCCAAAACATCAGGGGTGTCAATATTAGCCATTAAATGCCCTAGAGCCAATGCTACTTATAGACTTATTTGAATTTCAAATGTAATGATCTCTTTAGATTCCTTCATTTTGTCCATCTGCTTTTAACTAAAAGACTTGCTTAGTTACCATATTACTGATGATTCTTTATACTATATTAAACAAGGGCAGACATTCCAGGTCTTCATTCTGACCAGCAATAAATATTCTTAATAGGCAGGTGATTAGTACTAATCAGGTATACTGGGTCTACAGTGCAAACCAAGGCCTAGGGCCACAAATTACTACATTGCTTTCTCCCCTTCTCTCAACTTACCTATCCCTAGTACTCATCGTACTTCCTTCTGCAAGAAATAGAGGACTAATTAAAGAAAAAAAAACATAACAATACTCTCATTATGTGCAAAACTTTACTAAAGACTGTAGTTATAAACAAAATATTACAAACATGTCTATCATATGTCAGGGTGGCCATTATTGTCACTTGTGTTTGTATTTCGCATGAGGTGTTTTTTTTGCTTTTGTTTTAGTTTTTTTAAGAACCTGTTATGGAACTGATGTTGACTTATATTGCAGTAGTTTACCAAACAGAGGAGCAAAGTTATTAGTACAGTACAGAAAAGAATCCTAAACCCCTGCAATTTATTTCTCATCCAGGAGGACTAGTACACAATTATATTACAGGATGTAGAGGTAAATAGATAGATACAAATATTGATGAATAGATACATCGAATTTACAATCATGTTTGTATCATTTTTTTGGTCCATTTAGGTTACACCCCCATAGAAAAAAATGAAAACGCTTTTAATTCTTCAAAATACTTATTGGAAACCTAAAACATGACATTCTTCCATAAAATCATGCAGATCCAACAAATTATATTCAGATATGCATTTGATGTTTTAAATAAGGATTTAATACAGAGACATACATGTAAATGTTATTCAGTGTATTGTATATTGGTTTATCATCCAATCAGAACCTATACACTATTACTGTCATCCAATCAGGACCTGAAATCAGTATGTCACTCCATCAGGATATGTATTGTGTTCTTGTCAACAGGACCTGTGCTATTGCGTTGTCATCCAATCAGCACATGTATAGCCTTACTCTTCCAATTTGGAATGGTATCTCTTCTGTAGCCAAACAGCGAGATGAGTACTAAAAAAGCTATGCATGTTTAAACTATGCAGAAACATCTGTTACATGAAAAATGTGTACACCTCTAATAAATAATAATATCATTATTTTATATCCATTTAAAAATGTTTCTTCTGTTTGAAATTTGCACATTACAATTAATGACAGGAATAGAGAGACTCTACCCCTTAAAATGTACAGGGAACACAAATAAACAGGATTTAAGTAAAAGGCTGCGTGTGGTATAATTCTTTTTCAAATGGCATCCTTAATGTTACTGATAGTATGTGCCCTGTCTGCCAAAATATTTATATAAGAAATAAATGAATGCATTTTGTCACAAAGACTTCTTGGGCTGTTAAAATGACAAGTACAGATATGAGAAAGTTGCTGAGCTCTGTGTTAAATTTTCACAAAATGTTATTTCACATGAGACATTGATTACATTATAGATGGAGGAAGTTCAAATGCTTATACATCTATGTCTGCACTAACCTGATTATTGCTGCCAGACATTTGATGAAATTTTGAGGCAGACAGAGCTGTTACACAGCTTTTAAAGTCTCAATCGTTATTAAAAAATCAAAGATGTAACAGAATGTTTTTCCCCTAAACATTGCACAAATGGTGATTTTTTTTTAGTTTGTAAAGTTTAAGTAAACTTAAAAGAACTGCATCCTTAGTAAGCTGCATAAATAGTTGTTTATGAATATATTTTTCATCTGGTAATATGAGCAGCTGTCTGAAGATGCCATGTCTCAGAGGGGGGCATCCCTGTATGGTAATATGATGACCATCAGACACAAGCATAGACAACAAACTAAGGGCTAGAATTTGAGTGGAGCACAAATTAGCGCTCCCAATCGAGCGTTAACTCCGTTAGAAGTAAGCTTTTTGCATGCATGGGGTAGTACACGTATTACAAGTTGAAAGTAACAAGTTTTCGCAAACCTGATTGCGTTTTTAGTGTACTAACCCAACATAAAATATGAATTTCACATTCCAATGTTCTTCACAAAGAAGAATATGTTCTATTTATTATATATATATGTATGTGTGTGTGATTCTGGACGCATCTACCTCTATGTAGGAAAAAACATAAACTTCTTCATCTGTCACTTCCATAATGAATAGTGCACGGTCCTAGCAGGTAAGTATATACAAAACACAATGGAGGATCCAGCACAGGTTGAAAAGTTTTAGAAAAGTTTACCAAGGCTTTGTCTTTATGGGGTGCCCGTACGTCAGAGGGTCCTGCACACCTCTCATATATAGAACAAAATCCAAAAGGGAGACGTCAGCACCACCAGTTCATCAAAGTGTAGTCTTTATTTACAGTGACATGAAGACAGAAAACAGCAACGTTTCGGGTACATCCAACCCTTAGTCATGCTATTGAATACTATCATTTAAGCCCTCATATGGCACCTGTGTGGCACTTAAAGGGACACTGAACCCAACATGTTTATATCGCAATTCAGATAGAGCATGCAATTTTAAGCAACTTTCTAATTTACTCCTATTATCAAATTATTTTCATTTTCCTGGTATCTTTATTTGAAATGCAAGAATGTAAGTTTAGATGCCGGCCCATTTTTGGTGAACACACTGTGTTGTTCTTGCTGATTGGTGGGTAAATTCACCTACCAATAAACAAGTGCTTTTCATGGTTCTGAACCAAAAAATAGCTTAGATGCTTTCTTTTTCAAATAAAGAAAGCAAGAGAACGAAGAAAAATTGATAATAGGAGTAAATTAGAAAGTTGTTTAAAATTGCATGCTCTATCTGAATCACGAAAGAAAAAAATTGGGTTCAGTGTCCCTTTAATTATTCCACCTGTTCATTCATTGTAATCAATACATTTCATATTTCACTGTCGCCATCTAGTGGTAGTAAAGAATTATTGCTGATTTTAAACAAACTTTTTTTCTTTTCACTTTTTTACCAGTTTAATTTAAGGCATTGATAGAATGATAGTCAGGTTATGCAAACAATATATCAAATATATTAAAATTAAGAATGTCAAACAATTAAAAACAAACATATAAATGTAGAAATAAATCTTTTAAATTTAGAAAAAACACTCATAAAAACAAATGTAAATCATAATCCCTGTTTAATCCTACATGGTGTAGTGTAGAAGAAAAAAAAAAGTTTGTTTGAAATCAGCAATAATTCTATACTACCACTAGATGGCGACAGTGAATTGTGAAATGTATTGATTACAATGAATGAACAGGGGGAATAATTAAAGGGACAGTATACACTCATTTTTTTTTAACTGCATGTAAAAGACACTACTATAAAGAAAAAGATGCACAGATACTGATATAAAAATCCAGTATAAAACAGTTTAAAAACTTACTTAGAAGCTGTCCGTTTAGCTCTGTGAAAAAGGCAGTTGGAAAGCCCACTGCAAGTGGGAAATAATCCCCCCCCCCCCCCCCCCCTTCTTTTGCATATGAAAAGACCCTTTACACAAACAGGAGCAAGCTGGAGAAGGTAGCTGACAGTATTCACATAAAACTTAGGGGCTTGGTTAGGAGTCTGAAATCAGAGCAATGTTATTTAAAAATAAGCAAAACTATACATTTTTTTTTAAAAAAAAACTTTATGGGCTATATAAATAGATCATCTACAAAACATTTATGCAAAGAAAAAATGAGTGTATAATGTCCCTTTAAGTACCACACAGGTGCTATATAAGGGATTAAATGATAGTATTCAATAGCATGACTAAGGGTTGGATGTACCCGAAACGTTGCCGTTTTCTGTCTTCATGTCACTGTAAATAAAGACTACACTTTGATGAGCTGGTGGTGCTGACGTCTCCCTTTTGGATTTTGTTCTATATATGAGAGGTGTGCAGCACCCTCTGACGTACGGGCACCCCATAAAGACAAAGCCTTAGTAAACTTTTCTAAAACTTTTCAACCTGTGTTGGATCCTCCATTGTGTTTTGTATATACTTACCTGCTAGGACCGTGCACTATTCATTATGGAAGTGACAGATGAAGAAATTGATGGGTTTTTTTTCTACATGGCTGTAGATGCGTCCAGAATCACAGCTCTAGCAAGGGGCTCAAGGGACTTCCTTAGAGGTACTTCTAAAATGAATGTGCCGAAAGATCTTGAAAAAGCAAGAAATAAATTACTATCATATGAACTGCATAGCACAACACTAGCAGAGTACAACGGATCCCCAGGGGTTTAAGAATCAGATTGAGACCTACAATTATGGCAAACAATGAGAAATATAAAAAAAGGTTTGAATGCATTCTAAATAAATGCTCCTTTGACATTATAGTCTGGACAGTGAAGTGTTTACAGGAAGAGATCGATAAGCAAAAGGCACTCGTTGTGGAGTGTGAAAAAAATCTTGTTACTCACTTTTCTGCTGATGAACTGCAAAAAATCAAAGCAGACATTGATAAACTCCTAGATGACTTCCAAGCAGAACTAAAAGAAACAAAGCGGCAGAAATTAAGCAGAGACGAAGATTACCTATAGAGCCAGGTATATCATTGGTCACATGACTACAGAGCCTGTGATGTCACCGGCAGGCGACCTGGAAGAGAAGTTGCACCATGGAAAGGAGCCAGGAACGCTCTGTAGATTACTTTACCTGGACAGCCTACATCAACCTCATCGGAGGATTTGTTAAGCTCCCGTTAAGATGCCGATACCAGAGGGGAGGACACAAGCATAGAGGGAGGGGTTGGACATCCTCCACATCAGAGCCGCACATGGGGCAAGCCAGTACAACGAGGGAAGAAGAAAGGCCCCTACAAGTCATAAGTGAGCCGACTAGCTACAACACATCGAGACCGGTATGTACCAGCTCAGCAATGAGAAATATTATGAATTCTACAAAGCTGAAAATATATATATGCCCGATAATAGCCACATTCAGAATGTCTCTCTGATTTCTACCCCTAACCCTGGCATTGAAAGAGATTCTGGACATAATAAAGAACTTACTATTGAAAAGAGTGATTTGGTGATTAACATCTCAAAGTACCAACTTACAGAAATGGAAAAGACTGTGTTAAACAAGGGCCTATCCTTTTGTTCCTCCACTTATATTAATGAATTTAACCTTGAAAAAGATTTATACCATTTTTTCAGAACCCTGAGACTTAAGGCACATTTTGGGACTCAGAGTATTAATGCTAGCAATGTTAAAAATTATGATGGAAATGTAATGTTTGATCTAAAATCTTTAGGTGTAAAAAATAAATCACACTATGTTGCAAGCACATTAAATTCAGGTGTTGAAACCTATATAAAATTTGTACAAAACGATATAAAAACTTTATTAACAAAGAAAGACATGAAATGACATAACAACATATCAGCTGCTGAAAAACAAGCAATCAAAGATCTTTCTGAAAATAAATTGATTGTGATTAAAAATGCGGACAAGGGTGGCGCTGTTGTTGTCCTTGACAGGGAATATTACATACAAAAAAATTCTGGTCCAGTTATCAGATGGTGGGGTTTACCATATTTTAGATGGTGACCCACTATCAGATATACAAAATGAAATACAAAGTGTAATTAATAAAGCTATTGAGAACCATGTCATCACTAAATATCTTGCAGCTTTTCTAGTTAAAAAACCCCTATCACCCCAGTTTTTTTATACACTGCCTAAGGTGCACAAGAATCTAATTGAACCCCCAGGTAGGCCATTGTAGCCAGTACTGAGTCCGTTTTTTCAAACCTTCTTGGATAAAATCTTAAATCCCTTAGCTGCAGTTCAAAAATCTTATTTAAAATATACTGGCAATTTCCTTGAACAACTAAGTAACATACAAAGTGAAGAATCTGACATTCTTTTTACACTTGATGTTGTTAGTCTGTATACAGCAATTCCCCATGAAGCAGGTATATCTTCAGTATTAGAACTGGTAAAACAAGAAACTGCCTTCTCTGTGTTAAAATGCCAATTTATTTAGGATTTGTTAAATTTAGTATTGTATCTGAATTATTTTCTTTTCCAAGACACACTGTACCTTTTTTTTAAAAAAAAGGTACGGCCATGGGCTCTAATGTGGCCCCTTCATATGCCAACATTTTCGTTAGTCAATTTGAAAAGATATATGTATACACTAATGTAACATTTCAAACAAGTTGTAAACTTTGGCTTTGTTTTATTAACAACGTGTTTGGCGTATGGAGGGGCCCATTGGCCACATTGCAGGAATTTGTGGATGAATTAAACAGAAGTACTGATAGCCTGAAATTCACTCAGAATTTTTCAGAAAGTCATGCGAGTTATTTGGATACAGTAGTATATAAAAAAGGTAGTATTCTCACTACTGATTTGTATAACAGCCCACTGACCACAACACTCTTTTACATTATGACAGCTATCACCCCAAATGAGTGTTTAACTCTATTCCTAAGAGTCAGTTTTGTTAGAACACTAAGAAATGTAAAAGATAAAAATCTGCAACCAGTGAGATTAGAACAAATGGCCGCTAAGTTTAAAAAAAAAAAGGGGATACCCAAATTCATTAATAACAAGTTGTAAACAAGAAGCGCTTACTGAAATGGGACACTGTAACTCAGTAACAAGATGTAACAAAAAGGAAGGGAATCAGATTGTGTTCACAAAAGAACATAGTATGTATAGTGATAAAATCTCTGGTATTTGTTAAATAAGTATAACCCTGGCATTAAGGAATTCTATAATCCCCCTATTCATGCGTATAAGAGGGTATAAAACCTTAGAGATACAGTATGTTGGTAAAGGCTGATATGGGGACAAGGAAGGAAGAAAAAAATAATTCTTTAACCACCCCTAATAAAGGATCATATCTTTGTCTACATTGTGCACAGTGCAATTCTATGATCAAGGGCAAACATATAGCACAAGTGAACGATAGAAAAAGGCGAGAGATAAATGGTTTTTATACATGTGACACAGAATATGTAGTTTATCTACTAATATGTCCTTGTGGGCGGGGCTATGTTGGTGAGACGATACGCCCCATTAAGGATAGAATCAGTGCCCATAAATCTTCTATCAGGTGTGAAGACAAATCCCTTCCAGTATCTGCCCACTTTACTGAGGCAGGTCACACTGTTAGCCAATTAAGATTTCAAGTAATAGATCACATTCCAAAATTAAGAAGAGGTGGGGATAGGGAATTATTATTAAAGAGAAGAGAAGTCTGGTGGATACAGAATTTAAAGACAATACACCCTGTAAGATTAAACAGGGATTATGATTTACATTTGTTTTTATGATTGTATTTTCTAAATTTAAAAGATTTTTTTCTACATTTATATGTTTGTTTTTAATTGTTTGACATTCTTAATTTTAATATATTTGATATATTGTTGGCATAATCTGACTATCATTCTATCAATGCCTTAAACTGGTAAAAAAAGTGAAAAGAAAAAAGTTTGTTTAAAATCAGCAATAATTCTATACTACTACTAGATGGCAACAGTGAAATGTGAAATGTATTGATTACAATGAATAAACAGGTGGAATAATTAAGTGCCACCTGGTGCTATATAAGGGATTACATGATAGTATTCAATAGCATGACTAAGGGTTGGATGTTCCTGAAACATTGCTGTTTTCTGTCTTCATGTCACTGTAAATAAAGACTACACTTTGATGAACTGGTGGTGCTGACGTCTCCCTTTTGGATTTTGTTCTCTCTCTCTCTCGTTCTCTCTCTCTCTCTCGTTCTCTCTCGCTCTCTCGTTCTCTCTCTCTCTTGTTCTCTCTCTCTGTCTCGTTCTCTCTCTCGTTCTCTCTCTCGTTCTCTCTCTCTGTCTCGTTCTCTCTCTCGTTCTCTCTCTCTCTCTCGTTCTCTCTCTCTCTCTCGTTCTCTCTCTCTCTCTCTCTCATTCTCTATCTTGTTCTCTCTCTCTCTCTCTCTTGTTCTCTCTCTCTCTCTCTCTCGTTCTCTCTCTCTCTCGTTCTCTTTCTCTCTCTCATTCTCTCTCTCTCGTTCTCTCTCTCTCGTTCTCTCTCTCGTTCTCTCTCTCTCTCGTTCCCTCTCTTGTTCTCTCTCTCTCGTTCTCTCTTGTTCTCTCTCTCGTTCTCTCTCTCTCGTTCTCTCTCTCTCTTGTTCTCTCTCTCTCGTTCTCTCTCTCTCTCTGTTTTTTGATAAAATATGAATATATATATATATATATGTACATATACAGTATATGTGTGTGTATAAGTATATATTTATTGCATAAATAGGATTGTTTAAGTTTTCAGCTACTTGACTGCAAAGGGCTCAAATGCACTTATATGTAGGACTGTATGTGTGTACATATTTATTGATGTGTTTATATGTGTATATATCTGTAACAACATTTATACACATATAAATACATACATTCGTACACACACACATAAATATATATATATACACATATTTAGACATGTATATGTATGTATCTCAGTGACGTGCGGTGAGGTCAAAGGCTGGTGAGGCACTTGCTATGATACAACCGAGAAGCCCATATATGAACCTAATAGATGTAGCTAAAATATACGATTAAATTAGCAGGTTGCACAAGGGCAATTAGCATGATTTACAACACATGCATACAGGTAAGAAACTAATTAAATTCTGATTATATAGGCTAATGCAGTTCTACTATTTATACCCTCACTGGGAACAAATTAAAGGGCAGAACATTTTACAGGACACTGTCCCTTTAAGTTTAAAGATAAAAATATTTAAAAAATGTAATGTTATCATAGGAGACTATGTAAAAAACAGTGGCATCTTGACTGCTAGACATATTATGTGTAGCTCTGTAAGGCACACCAAGAACAAAAAACTTGATAATAGCCCTTATTATAGTCTATTAAACAAAAGCCATTTTACAAGCATGACTAAAACAGTATAAGCCATTAATTTGTATGCATACATATCTAACATATCTAACAACAGTGATTATTGCCAGTGGTTTAAAAAAATACTTTAAAGAAAAAGGTATAGTGTTCTGCGCCATGTGATAGAACCGCACAGGCTCACTTAAATTAAACGATAGCTTAGCGCAATCGTTCCTAATAGAAATTATACAAGTGTTCAGAAAGGAGCGCCTCCTTGAGACGAAGGTGGCTTAAGTGAGGCTTAGATGTGTAAACCCTATTTGAAAGTGCAGGAAGTGTGCTGCACTATTTTTAAAGAAAGCCTGAGGTGTGCTAATTGTGTATATAAACGTAGACTGTATCTTGAAAATGAGATACAATGAATCAGAAAAGTGATCAAAAAATGTGATCCAAAACAACTGTAACCGTTTGAGTTACAGTTTAGGTTACAAATCTCTCCGTGTGTAAAAAAGTTACATAGCATAACATAAAGCAAAAAAGTTGAGACGTTGTGAACAAGGAGGATGTTACAAATCAATACATGTGAATGAGAGCATGATCTTAAGAGGTTAAAGAAGTAACTAAGTGATATGAAGTGCTAAAAGTGTATAGTGAATGAAAAGTGGTGTTTTGCACATGTGTTGTAGTGTAACTTTACTCGTATCTAGTACCGGATACACATGGTATATGTGTCACAGGGTATATGTGTCACAGGGTATATGTGTCACAGGGTATATGTGTCACATGGTATATGTGTCACAGGGTATATGTGTCACAGGGTATATGTGTCACATGGTATATGTGTCACAGGGTATATGTGTCACAAGGTATATGTGTCACAGGGTATAATTGTCGCAGGGTATATGTGTCACAGGGTATATGTGTCACAGAGTATATGTGTCACAGGGTATATGTGTCACAAGGTATATGTGTCACAGGGTATATGTGTCACAGGGTATATGTGTCACATGGTATATGTGTCACAGGGTATATGTGTCACAAGGTATATGTGTCACAGGGTATAATTGTCACAGGGTATATGTGTCACAGAGTATATGTGTCACAGGGTATATGTGTCACAAGGTATATGTGTCACAGGGTATATTTGTCGCAAAGGTATATGTGTCACAGGGTTATTCTCACAGAACAAATACATGAGTGTATGTGTATTTTATAAATATACACTTATTCCCGTTTTTTTAAGCAAACCCAATTAGTTTGTACATGCGTAAACTATTCCATCATCCTATTCACTAATTGTATATAGTAATCCACCACCTAGCCAGACATAAAATACGTCTACGTTGTTTCCTCACAAAGCCCATTAGCATCAACCACCAAACCGCTGGGCAGCTTTTACCTGCTCGCAGGTACTTGCCGACAAAGTGCTTGCACTCCCAGCCCTCCACCGCATAAATGTGAGCGATCACTTCTGCCGTGGAGCGATCGTTATTTTGCGCATGTGCACTATGCAGGAAGTGCTAAACATTGCCGGTCAAGTTCTCCTGGTGCTGTCAATCACCAGGAGAACATACATGACCAGCGCTCATTGGCTCCCCCGCAAACTAAGAAGCCACATTAGAGATGCCTCTGTAAGTAGATTTTTAGCCATGCTGCAGCACAAACCACCGCCGGGTGGCGCAACAGATCAGCTACTGGTAGCAAAGCAGGCTACAAGATTGCGCAATAGAGAGAAAAGCCGACCCCTATGCTGCCTCTCTCTATCGCGCAATATAGAGAAAATAAATGGATTTTTTTTTTATTCTTATAAAATTTAATTTTTAATTTAAAAATGCCCCAAATGGCAGGTGCGGTAGTGCCTCGCCTGCCTCATATGGCTGAATGTCCCTGATGTATCTCTATGTTAGAGACATTTACATGATTATTTGTCACCTGAGACCTCATATGTTTGAGCCCTTATAGCTTTTTAATGCATTTTTATTAGACAATGTTATGAATGGAACTTTGCTTTGTAAATGTATTTCTGATGTGTTTTGTGCAACTGTTTTAGAATTTGTGTTTTATTCATATTTTATAAATAGGAAAGATAAAGTTTTATGGGGCTAATTCGTCAGAGGGCCGAGCACCAACAATTGCATATAACTATAGCATAAAAGGCACCAATGTTGCATGTATATTTGAACCTTTATAAATAGTGGCCTATCTATCAAGCTCCAATGGAGCTTGTGGGCCCGTGTTTCTGGCGAGTCTTCAGACCGCTGCTCCATAACCCTGTCTGCCTGCTCTGATGAGGCAGACAGGAATCGCCACAATACAACCCAATCGAGTACGATCGGGTTGATTGACACCTCTCTGCTGGCGCCCATTGGCCGCGAGTCTGCAGGGGGCAGCGTTGCAACAGCAGCTCTTGTGAGCTGCTGGTGCAATGCTGAATTCAGAGAGCGTATTGCTCTCCACATTCAGTGATGTCTGTCGGACCTGATCTGCACTGTCGGATCAGGACCGACAGACATTTGTTAAATTGACCTCATAGTGTTTTCACTAAATATTGAATAAATTACATAATTACAAACTGTCATGTGATTTCCTTGCAAATAACTTTTGTATAATTTCATGAGAATTGACAAATATGGTGCAGTATCTGATGAATGATATAGTGGTAAATGGATTAACATCAAGGTACTCACAAAGGGAGATGCACATCCAGTGCAAAAATGCACAAGCCGAGGCTTCAGAGCTGCTTAGCTGACTCAAACACTCCAACGAGACTGCAGGAACTCGGAGGGGCTTGTCTCCAATGACGTCACGACTTCTGGTCCAAAGGAAGATACAATGCCAATGGAAAAGTAGCACCTACGATAGGTCTACACAATACAAGGCCCTTGAAGAGCTTCCAAATGACCGCAATAGGAGAGCAAGGTTCAATAAAATATTTACAAAAAAAAAAGTGTTGCACAGCAACGCGTTTCTCGGCACAAGCTGCCATTTCATCAGGCTGTATGATATGTTAAAAAACCTTGCTCTATTTAAAACCCCAAGAGGCCAATCACATAATCGGCATGTAACACACCCACAACAACACATAATATCTATTGGAGGTTAGGGGCGGCAACTAAATCCTATTCATTAATTGGATACTAAACAATAAGTGTAAAGTAGAATAACATGAATTATACTAAATTGTGCACAGATTATATACAGCAGGTATATGGAAACAAAAAAACTTATTTGACAAATATGAAACAAGTGTAGATATTAGTTGATACATCAGAGGAAATATACATGTGAAATTCGAAACAATAAAATAAGATGATATCATGTATGCTTATTGGTATACAATATTTGGATTTATATTGTGGTTTTCACTGTTTAATAAGATATTGATTTCCCATACGGGATATATTGAATAAAGCCCATTGGGGCTGATTCATCATTAAAAAAAGAAAGAAATGCTGATACATAAAACAGACTGAATCAAATGAATTAAATAACATCAGGGTCTTGCTCCAAAGAGCTTACAATCTACAAGTAACTGACAATAAATGATACTTTTGTTTTCTAATATAATAATGTAGTTGCGTCATTTAGTTCTAAGGTGTTAATTATTAAACTACTGTGTTGATTGGGGGCTAATAAAATTACTATTAAAGGGATAGGAAAGTCAAAATTAAACGTGCATGATTCAGATAGAGCCGGTCATTTTAAGACACTTTTAAATTCACTTCTATTTTAAAATGTGCTTCATTCTCTTAGTATCCCTTGTTAAAAAATGAATACGCACATATCATACACTAGTGGGAGCTAGCTGCTAATTGGTGCATGCACACATTTGTCTCTTGTGATTGGCTAAATAGATATTTTCAGCTTCCTGCCAGTAGTGCAATGCTGTCCTTCAGCAATGGATAACAAGAGAATGAAGCAAATTGTATAATAGAAGTAAATTGCAAATTTGTTTAAAACTTTATGTTCTATCTAAATCATAAAAGAAAATGTTGTGGCTTACTTACTATCCCTTTAAAGAAGGTTTACTGATCTGTATTCATGTAATATTTGTTATCACTAATCTTTTAATAAAGTTATTTTTGTTAGTAATCGAGTCGTGGTTTATTTGCTAGAAATATCAGACCTAACAGGACTTATGTTTTTTTATTATCTCCATTGTAAATTGTACAATTGCGCATAACACCTACTAATGCCACTAACTGCTACATTGTACACAAGTAAGTGGCAGTAACTGTTTTATGTGTTAATTGCATTATGTAGAATTATACAGAGGTTCCATAACACTTGCAGTATTACCCCAATACAATATTAACCCCTAAACCACCGCATAGCTCATAGCACTTGCCGTATTCCAACATATTAGTCAGTGTCCCTAACATAAACATATTTGCAAACAGTAAGGAGAGGTTATAACATGTTTATATGGATGTGATCTCATCTTTTCATAGCGCCTCACTTTGGGCAATGAGATTAAAGTGTATTGCAAATAATGTTGTTTTATAAACTCTCAGATTTCCCCCTTGTATTTGAGTTTGTATTTAAGTTGGTTTATGTTCAGAAAGATTGGCGATAGGGATTCTAGTTATTCAGTTTTTAACTGGAGGGTCCGTTATTGCAACTGTCTGTCAAGTACAGATATGTTAAAGACTGGACTTTTAACTTATTATGGGCTAAATTACAAGTGGAGTAGTAATTACCGCTCCTGCTCGAATGTGTTAACATCGTTAGAGGTTAACTTTTCACGCATCAGTGTTACAAGTTGAAAATGAACATTTTGCATTTGCATGGCAAGTGCTGCACGGCATGAAACGCGTAAGGACCCGCCCCTCCTTCCATACTATTTGTGTGTAGTATGCATGATTTTACTTGCAATAATAAATTCCAGTTTTATTTGGACCCGCGAGTGCTGTCTCCTTCCTACATTGATTCTTACCTTGGCTGGCTCGGCTCTTTTCTCGCAGACCTGCACCACACTGGATTGTGACGGCTCACGTTAGCGCCACGCTGCCTTCATTGAATCACGCTGCTGTGTTTGCTTTCACACAGCTTTTTTGTTTCCTTCTGGACTTTGAGCGACGCCTCACCTTGCACCTTGCAATTACACGAAACCCGACGTGTGTAAAAATGAACATAGGATATTGCAGTAATCCTATTGAAATCAATGGAGCAGCGATGTTAAATAAAACCTAACACCTACATGTATGCCTTAACCCCCATTGCAATAAGCCCCCTACTCTAATAGCCCCTAAACCACCACAACCCCCACTGCAATAAACTCCCTACACCCCTAAACTGCAACATAGCACACCGCAAATTACCCCACTACACTATTAACCCCTAAACCACCACATAGCTCACCGCTATAAGCTCCCAATACTAGTAAACCCTAAACTGCCAATACCTCCATCGCTAAATACCTATTAACCCCCAAATCACCAGAAACCCCATTGCAAAACAGCTAACCCTGCCAAGACCCCTAACCTACGACCTGTAGTTCAAATGAATGTATATCTATCAGCGCCACAATAATACCATACAAGCTATATCTGATATAGGCGGAGTCTCCCAACCAGGCTCCAAAAGTTAAGAGTAAAAAGAAATGCCAAGATACAGCGCTACACTACCCTCAGATGAGGGTTGGGTTGCTAAAGATTGTGTCCACGACTAGGAATGTGTATACATAAAGGTTAATATATAATATTGTGTTACACAAAGAATGTATATAAAACCATGTGAAAAAGTACTTAAAAGGTAAAGGATTAAAAACAAAATATATATATATAGGATGTGAGATTAAAATGTATTAAACAAACATTTTATTAACATAAACTGACAGTTAAAAATACAGTTAAAAATAGATTCAACAATCTAATGGATTGCCCCATACAATGTCCAAGAAGTTATGTCCTATGTAACATACAAGTGTTTAAGTCCCATACCAAAATGTCCAAAGCAAATGTTCAAGGTTAATATCCAAAAAAAATAAAAATAAAAATGATAATATGTCCAAAGTTGGTGTAAAAATCAAAAAGGTGAAAAAATGTAAAAAATATAAAAAATATATTAAATATTTTTTGAAAAGATGAAAAAATGAATAAAAATATATACAAAATATATGAGTTGTGATCAGCAACCCATATGGAAGGAATATAATATATGTGATAGTGAATAATTCTCGTGAGGTGTACACCTAAAAAGTGTGTATAAAAATGTGTGTATATAAAAGGGTGTGGTAAAAAATGTCATAAAAAATGTCATAAAAAATGTGTCATAAAAAAGGATTCAAAATCCTGGTGAAATAAATAAAGTCCAAATTGCTCCAAAAAAATGTGTATATAATTCCAAGTATTCCAAATGTGAGTGTAGAAAGTGCTGGGTTGATGTTCCTCTTCTTAAAAGGTTATCAAATGTAATGGGATATCCTCCTGTGCCTAAAAAAGTGTACAGAAAATAGACATAGTGCAATAAAATCACTTTAGAATGACAACAACAGTATTCTACTCACCAGATATATTCTGAGCTGCAATACCAGTGTATAGCCAACGCGTTTCGGTCCTCAGGGACCTTTCTCAAGACCAGTCTTGAGAAAGGTCCCTGAGGACCGAAACACGTTGGCTATACACTGGTATTGCAGCTCAGAATATATCTGGTGAGTAGAATACTGTTGTTGTCATTCTAAAGTGATTTTATTGCACTATGTCTATTTTCTGTACACTTTTTTAGGTACAGGAGGATATCCCATTACATTTGATAACCTTTTAAGAAGAGGAACATCAACCCAGCACTTTCTACACTCACATTTGGAATACTTGGAATTATATACACATTTTTTTGGAGCAATTTGGACTTTATTTATTTCACCAGGATTTTGAATCCTTTTTTATGACACATTTTTTATGACACATTTTTTACCACACCCTTTTATATACACACATTTTTATCCACACTTTTTAGGTGTACACCTCACGAGAATTATTCACTATCACATATATTATATTCCTTCCATATGGGTTGCTGATCACAACTCATATATTTTGTATATATTTTTATTCATTTTTTCATCTTTTCAAAAAATATTTAATATATTTTTTATATTTTTTACATTTTTTCACCTTTTTGATTTTTACACCAACTTTGGACATATTATCATTTTTATTTTTATTTTTTTTGGATATTAACCTTGAACATTTGCTTTGGACATTTTGGTATGGGACTTAAACACTTGTATGTTACATAGGACATAACTTCTTGGACATTGTATGGAGCAATCCATTAGATTGTTGAATCTATTTTTAACTGTATTTTTAACTGTCAGTTTATGTTAATAAAATGTTTGTTTAATACATTTTAATCTCACATCCTATATATATATATTTTGTTTTTAATCCTTTACCTTTTAAGTACTTTTTCACATGGTTTTATATACATTCTTTGTGTAACACAATATTATATATTAACCTTTATGTATACACATTCCTAGTCGTGGACACCATCTTTAGCAACCCAACCCTCATCTGAGGGTAGTGTAGCGCTGTATCTTGGCATTTCTTTTTACCCCTAACCTACGACCCCCTGATGTGCAAAACATAAAAAAACATAATAAAATCTTTCAAAACCCCTATCATAAAAAAGATGTCCTGGAAAGAGCACTTTTATGGAATACAAAACAAAACCCTATCCTAAAAAATATGCAATGAAAATGGCATAAGTAATTAAGCTGTTTTGGAAAAACAAAAAACACGAGTTTTGAGTTCAAGTAAAAAGTTTGAGCATAAATTTGATTGCGTTTGAGTGATTGCAACTTGTAATAAGAGAACATATTGACGCTCAATGCCGCCCATAGAAAATATGGGGAGCGTAAATTACTGCGAGTTTGCGCAAACTGATTTGCGGTAATTTAAACACTAATTATAAAGTGGATTAGAACATCTGCAGACAGATAAAGGTATACAACTGACAGAGACTAAATTTCCTCTGTGGACAGGCACAAGTATATAACTGGCAGTGAAGGCAGAACCATAGGTTTAATCTAAAGACAGTTACAGGTATATAACTGACTGCTGGGCCATGTGATTCATTTAAGGCCAGATGTAGCCATATTACTGACAGTGTCTGCAGGGCTGTTGGTTTCATCTGCAGCCAGATGCAGCCATATTACTGACAGTGTCTGCAGGGCTATTGATTTCATCTGCAGCCAGGTACAGGCATATTACTGACAGTGACTGCAGGGCTATTGGCTTCATCATCAGTCAGGTACAGGCATATTACTGACAGTGACTGCAGGGCTATTGGTTTCATCATCAGTCAGGTACAGACATATTACTGACAGTGACTGCAGGGCTATTGGTTTCATCATCAGTCAGATACAGGCATATTACTGACAGTGTCTGCAGGGCTGTTGGTTTCATCTGCAGCCAGATACAGGCATATTACTGACAGTGTCTGCAGGGCTATTGATTTAATCTGCAGCCAGGTACAGGCATATTACTGACAGTGACTGCAGGGCTATTGGCTTCATCATCAGTCAGGTACAGGCATATTACTGACAGTGACTGCAGGGCTATTGGCTTCATCGGCAGCCAGATACAGGCATATTACTGACAGTGTCTGCAGGGCTATTGGTTTCATCTGCAGCCAGATACAGGCATATTACTGACAGTGTCTGCAGGGCTATTGGTTTCATCTGCAGCCAGATACAGGCATATTACTGACAGTGTCTGCAGGGCTATTGATTTAATCTGCAGCCAGGTACAGGCATATTACTGACAGTGACTGCAGGGCTATTGGCTTCATCTGCAGCCAGATACAGGCATATTACTGACAGTGACTGCAGGGCTATTGGCTTCATCGGCAGCCAGATACAGGCATATTACTGAGAGTGTCTGCAGGGATATTGGTGTCTTCTGCAGCCAGATACAGGCATATTACATATGACAGTGACTGCAGGGCTATTGGTTTCATCTGCAGCCAGGTACAGGCATATTACTGACAGTTACTGCAGGGCTATTGGCTTCATCGGCAGCCAGATGCAGCCATATTACTGACAGTGTCTGCAGGGATATTGGTTTTATCTGCAGCCAGATACAGGCATATTACTGACAGTGACTGCAGGGCTGTTGGTTTCGTCTGCAGCCAGATACAGGCATATTACTGACAGTGTCTACAGGGCTTTTGGTTTCATCTGCAGCCAGATGCAGACATATTTCTGACAGTGTCTGCAGGGCTATTGGTTTCATCTGCAGCCAGATGCAGCCATATTACTGACAGTGTCTGCAGGGATATTGGTTTCATCTGCAGCCAGATACAGGCATATTACTGACAGTGACTGCTGGGCCATGTGATTCATTTAAGGCTAGATGCAGGCATATTACTGACAGTGACTGCTGGGCCATGTGATTCATTTAAGGCCAGATGCAGGCATATTACTGACATTGACTGCAGGGCTGTTGGTTTCATCTGCAGCCAGATACAGGCATATTACTGACAGTGACTGCATGGCTGTTGGGTTCATCTGCAGCCAAATGCCGGCATATTACTGATAGTGACTGCAGGACTGTTGGTTTCATCTGCAGCCAGATACAGGCATATTACTGACAGTGACTGCAGGGCTATTGGTTTTATCTGCAGCCAGATACAGGCATATTACTGACAGTGACTGCAGGGCTGTTGGTTTTATCTGCAGTCAGATGCAGGCAAATAACTGACAGTGTCTGAAGGGCTGTTGGTTTCATCTGCAGCCAGATGCAGGCATATTACTGACAGTGTCTGCAGGGCTATTGGTTTCATCTGCAGCCAGATACAGGCATATTACTGACAGTGACTGCAGGGCTGTTGGTTTCACCTGCAGCCAGATACAGGCATATTACTGACAGTGACTGCAGGGCTGTTGGTTTTATCTGCAGTCAGATGCAGGCAAATAACTGACAGTGTCTGAAGGGCTGTTGGTTTCATCTGCAGCCAGATGCAGGCATATTACTGACAGTGTCTGCAGGGCTATTGGTTTCATCTGCAGCCAGATACAGGCATATTACTGACAGTGACTGCAGCGCTGTTGGTTTCACCTGCAGCCAGATACAGGCATATTACTGACAGTGAATGCAGGGCTTTTGGTTTCACCTGCAGCCAGATATAGGCATATTACTGACAGTGTGACTGCAGGGCTGTAATTTCATCTGCAACCAGATACAGGAATATAACTGACAGTGACTGCAGGGCTGTTGGTTTCATCTGCAACCAGATACAGGAATATAACTGACAGTGACTGCATGCAGGGCTGTTGGTTTCATCTGCAACTAGATACACAAATATAACTGACAGTGACTGCAGGACTGTTGGTTTCATCTGCAACCAGATATAGGAATATAACTGACAGTGACTGCAGGACTGTTGGTTTCATCTGCAACCAGATATAGGAATATAACTGACAGTGACTGCAGGGCTGTTGGTTTCATATGCAGCCAGATATAGGCATATTACTGACAGCGACTAGAAGAAATTGGGTCTGACCTGAAGTCTGTGTTTTGAGAATAAGTATATTTTTTTGGATACTGAAACATTCTTTCTTACATTAGAAAATACCAAGAAATATTTCTAAAGAGGGAGAATGAGAAGAACAAAATAAATGCAATAAGTATTCTGTGCACATATGACGTTTATTTTCTGCCCAAGAGTTGCTGCAATTCTAACTTCATCCATATAATTCTACACAAAATTTATGTTTATTCAATGAAAAGTAGATGCTGCACAAAGTTTCAACATGTTCTAAAACTAATTAATCTTTAGCTGTTAAAAGCTATTTTACAAATAGGGTGTAACGTGAAATAATTTGTCAAAGTAACAGCAGCTTCTGCCGACTGCAAACAAACACAAAAGCAGATGGCATCTTAAAACTTTTACCGCATGCGAAACTTACGTTCAAGCAGCCTGGGATTTTTTCTGTATCTTTTATTAATATTAAGATGTGATCAGACTATGATTAATGAAAAAGCCCTTGAAGGATTACTCCAACCATATAGAATATCTGTACTGAGCAGTTGCTTCTGAGTGCTGGTTTAATATGACTGCAAGGTCATTTATTTAATATAATTTAAGCGAAAAAACAATGCAAACTATCAAATGAAAATGATCTGCTTGTTAATTGCTGCAGATCAGACCTTTTTGATATCGAAGTAAACACAATTGGTTATTTTCATTAGACGTGAATTTGTTTTGTTGCTAAGGGACATTTGTTAATCAAACACGAATATTCATCTAGTTTTCATAACAAAAATATTCAAACAAATGCAGCACGAAGTTTAATGATAATGAATGAATGATGAATTTGTCAGAATTCATTCATTCATTTTCTTTTTAAAGTTAGAATACTCACCTTTAGCACGCTGGAGAGCCGCACTAATCCTGTCCTCTTCTTCACAGAGATCAGCCGCGTTCATATGAGGCTTAGAGTGGTGGTTCTTTAGTGCAGGGTCTGGGAGCTCCCGCACTAGGGACTGATTTATCAAGGGCCGAACGGCCCCTGATGCCCCTGCTTGCGCACGAGCCTTCAGGCTCGCCGGAAACAGCATTTATGAAGCAGCGGTCTTAAGACCGCTGTTCCTTAACTGGTCCGCCACCTCTGAGGCTACGGACATCAATCTATCCGCTTGTGTACGATTGGGTTGATTGACACACCCTGCTAGCGGCCGATCAGCCACAAATCTGCAGATGGCGGCATTGCACAAGCAGTTCACCAGAGCTGCTTGAGCAATGTTAAATGCTGACAGCGTATGCTGTCGGCATTCAGCGATGTCTGTCAGACATGATCCACTGAGCGGATCATGTCGGACAGATATTTGATAAATTGGCCCCAAAGCCTCCTAATAGCGCTTCTTGGGGATCTGAAGAAGGATAGAGATTAGCGCAGCTCTCCAGCACGCTAAAGGTAAATATTTTATCACCTCTACGAAAGGGACATGTACATTTGTTTAACAAAACTGCATGTAAAAGTCCCACGAATGGTCGATATTCATTTTGTTTAAAATAAGACGAATACCAAATAACATGGGCAACGAATATTCTAAATACAAAACTTTTTGAATATTGGGAACAAAAGATTCGGCTTAACTGAAAACTTTCCCCCTAATTTTCATTGTATAACACTTTTTATGTCATTGGTTCAGTGAGAAATGGTTCTATGCTTATAACAGTCCTGTTTTACTGATCACTACACATGTGCTCTACACATTTATGGCGCTATCTTTAACATCAAATGACTTGATAAACCCTCCAGACATCACTTTTTGATTTATTTTATGAGTACTCCAAAATATTTTCAAATGTAAAATTGTTTTTGCATATAAAATAAACTAACCTTACTTTCTCCATATTGGATGAAATTAACATTGCCAAACAGAAACAAACACAGCCATCTCAATTAATTAGCATTAAAAATGAATAATAAACACTTTTACACTAGCCCAAATCCACACCCCGATAAACACACCTACCCACTATGGGCCAGATTACAAGTGGAGTGCTATTTCGCTGGAGTGTAAACTTTGCTAGAAGATATATAGGTATAGATAACTATGTTACATTGACATTATTAGATATATAGAAATATATATTTAATAATAAAAATTAGTAAAAAAATTTTTGTGAAGAACATTGGAATCTTAAATATGTCTAAAGCAATTTGTGTTTTGCGCTTTAGGTCTAACACACATGAAGAACTACAAATCTAAAAGCCTGTTCTTTAAATATTAAATATTAAAAAATATGAATAGTAATTAATACTAATTATTATTATTATGCATACTATGGGGCATATTTATGATTGTGCGAGCTGACAAGATCGGACATGATCTCTGCATTTATCATTGCACCAGCAGTTCTTGTGAATTGCTGGTGCAATGCCGCCTCCTAGCAGGGAGTGTCAATCAACCTGATCGTATTCGATCGGGTTGATTTCTGTCCGCCGCCTTAGACCGCTGCTTCACATCTTCTGTTTCCGGCGAGCCTGAAGGTGATAAATATGCCCCAATATATGTATATATATATATATATATATATATATATATATATATATATATATATATATATATATATATTTTATATATTTACAGTATGCATAATAATGCATATGTACACCCATTTATATATATATATATATATATATATATATATATATATACATACATATTTATATTTACGTACTCCACCCTTACATCAGTCCTTGACAATCTGGCCCCACCTACCATAGCTTGGAAATCATACACTCTTCCTCAGCCCTGGCATACTCCTCTGACACGGTACCTATGCAGATGTTCCCATACTGCTGAGCGACACTGGAGAAAAACTCGGAGTTCAGCTGACTTTCTTCACTACAAGTTCATCTTGAACTCTTACTATTCTGCCCTTAATCTATATAAGCAACATTACTTCGCCACTCTTATCTCTACTCTTTCTTCAAATCCAAAACGTCTGTTCTCCACATTCAATACTCTTCTCCAGCTACTTTAATAACAAAATAGACTCCATCAGAAATGAAATCACCTCTCAACATGCTACCGGTCTCAAACCCTCTCAAAACCTCACTATCATTCAAAACCCACATAGCCATAAATTTATCTCTTTTGTCCCTGTACTATTCTCTCACCTCACTACCTGTCCCCTTGACCCCATCCCCTCACAGCTACTCCCGGCCCTCTTTTCTACCCTTACCCCTATACTCACACACATCTTCAACCTATCCCACAGAACTGGTATATTTCCCTCATCTATTAAACACGCACTGGTTACACCTATCCTCAAAAAACCTTCTCTCGACCCAACCTCCCCATCCAACTACCGCCCT
>NC_069509.1:186831516-186834016 GCF_027579735.1 Bombina bombina
CCTGTCACTTCTAAAAATGTATTTTGTTTCTATTCACTATTATAGTAAAAAATGTGCTAATCTGTTACATACTCTAATCTGTTACATACTCTAATCTGTTACATACTCTAATCTGTTACATACTCTAATCTGTTACATACTCGAATCTGTTACATACTCTAATCTGTTACATACTCTAATCTGTTACATACTCTAATCTGTTACATACTCTAATCTGTTACATACTCTAATCTGTTACATACTCTAATCTGTTACATACTCTAATCTGTTAGGGCTTGTCATTATAAAGGGGTGTACTCACGTTTGTTGCCAACGGTTTAGACATTAATGGCTGTGTGTTGAGTTATTTTGAGGGGACAACAAGTGTACACTGTTATACAGGCTGTACACTCACTACTTTACATTCTAGCAAATTGTAATTTCTTCAGTGTTGTCACATGAAAACATATAATAAAATATTTACAAAAATGTGAGGTGTGTACTCAGTTTTGTGAGATACTGTATATATATATATATATATATATATATATATATATATATGTGTGTGTGTGTATATCTATATCTATATCTATCTATCTATCTATCTATCTATCTATCTATCTATCTATCTATCTATCTATCTATATAGATATATATATGTGTGTGTGTGTGTATATATATATATATATATATATATATATATATATATATATATATATATGTATATATACAAAACACGGAAGGGAACTGCACTCTCATACCGGACCGGGTACACATCCCATGACCCTGCAACATGCTCAGCCCTGGGTGCCACTGGCACTCACAGGAAGCTGTGCTGTCCCCAGAGCCACAATCAGTTAACCCCAGACAGGTCTGGGTGCAAGAACCATAGGGAAAATTACAAAACAAATTAATACAACACACAGAGAAAACCCAGCACTCACTTACAAGCTCTCAGCTAAGATTTAAAAGCAAAAATGGAAAGGTTAGTTACCGCATCTGGCCAAATGGGACAAGCTCAGGTACCACGTCAAGGTCCTTTCCAATACCTGAGACCCTAAAACAGCCACACAATGCAAGCTTTCAAATCCAAACAAACTGAAAACAAGGGAAGGGTGCACAGGAATATGTAATCACCCTATACATATACAATACACAGAAGGGAACTGCACTCTCATACCGGACCGGGTACACATCCCATGACCCTGCAACATGCTCAGCCCTGGGTGCCACTGGCACTTACAGGAAGCTGTGATGTCCCCAAAGCCACAAGCTATATATATATGTGTGTGTGTGTGTGTGTGTATATATATATATATATATATATATATATAGTGTGTGTGTGTGTATATCTATCTATCTATCTATATATATATATATATATATATATATATATATATGTGTGTGTGTATATATATATATATATATATATATGTGTGTGTGTATATATATATATATATAGTGTGTGTTTGTGTGAAGAAAAATGGGCAGACACTCAATAATACAGTTCAAATCCACTTTTACTCAGGGCAGCAGTACATACAGAGCAACGTTTCGGGGCTTACACCCCCTCCTCAGGCTCAATACAAATAAATGCCAAATGCAACCCTTAAATAGCCAAACAGTCCCACCCCCTTTCAATCATGGAATAACCTCTATCCTGAAATCTCTTGCGCATCTCATTTAAGTGCATTGAGCAAGTCAGAGGATCAGAGACTATCCTCTCCACCCTAAGGAACCGAGATTTAGGTACACTTTTAAACACCCTTGTAGGGTGATGGCTATGATGGGATAACAACATATTTTTATCCGTAGGCTTTCTAAAAATATCTGTTTCAAAGTGGTCACCCACTCACATTACCACAGTATCCAGGAACACAACATGGTCAATATGATAGTTAGCAGTAAATTTGACAGCCGGCACTTTATTCTGTATCCTATAGCAGAACACTTCAATGGGTTCAATGTCACCCCGCCAAATAATGAAAAGATCATCTATATAACGCCACCATGCCAAACAATTCTGAAAATCAGGATCAGTAGATACTACTTGTTCCTCTAACTGATCCATGAAAAGGCAAGCGTAGGCCGGGGCAACATTTGAACCCATTGAGGTGCCCCGCAATTGCATAAAAAACATGTCATCAAAAGAGAAATAGTTGTGAGTTAAAACTAACTCAAGTAACTCCATGGAAAAATTTATTTGTACTTCTGAATATCTTTCTGATTTCACCAAAGCGGACCAGGCGCTATTTAGACCATCAGAGTGGGGAATAATAGTGTAAAGACTACTAACATCCCAAGTAGCCAAAACAATGTCCTCTGGTAAATCAGAAAAATCTCTAATTTTAATCAGGAAGTCACTAGTATTCTTCAAAAAAGACCGTCCCTGTCTTACAAGAGGAGTTAAAAAAAATTCAAAGAATTTTGAGATAGGGCTAAATAGGGAATCAATAGATGCCACAATAGGCCTACCAGGAGGATCATAAAGGTCCTTGTGTATTTTAGGTAGGACTTAAAA
>NC_069509.1:186839016-186844016 GCF_027579735.1 Bombina bombina
GTAAAAATAAATAATTGAAATAGGTATATATTTCTTTTTTGTTAAGTTGCCTAATAATTATGCACAGTAATAGTCACCTGCACACACAGATACCCCCCTAAAATAGCTATAACTAAAAACAAACTAAAAACTACTTCCAAAACTATTCATCTTTGATATTAATGAGTTTTTTGGGTTCATTGAGAACATGGTTGTTGTTCAATAATAAAATTAATCCTCAAAAATACAACTTGCCTAATAATTCTGCACTCCCTGTATATGTGTGTGTGTGTGTGTGTATATATATATATATATATTTATGTGTGTGTATATATGTGTGTGTGTGTATATATATATAAGAGATATATATATACAATACTTAAACAAGAGGTTTGTGAGAGGATTAATCCTCACACTAAGGTTCCCTATATCCAGCACCAGAGTCTAGCAGGCCCATTTATCAAGCTCCGTACGGAGCTTGAAGGGCCGTGTTTCTGGCGAGTCTTCAGACTCACCAGAAACACAAGTTATGAAGCAGCGGTCTAAAGACCGCTGCTTCATAACCCTGTCCGTCTGCTCTGAGCAGATGGACAGGAATCGCCGGAAATCAACCCGATCAAATACGATCGGGTTGATTGACAGCTCCCTGCTGGCGGCCGATTGGCCGCGAGTCAGCAGGGGGCGGCGTTGCACCAGCAGCTCTTGTGAGCTGCTGGTGCAATGTTAAATGCGGAGAGCGTATTGCTCTCCGCATTTAGCAAGGTCTTGCGGACCTGATCCGCAGTGTCGGATCAGGTCCGCAAGCCCTTTGATAAATGGTCCCCTATGAGTTAATTCACCAATAAACTAGTGATCCATATATAAGACAATGTCCCTTTAAACTCCTCAGAATTATATGCACAATTTCTAATAATTAAACAAGAACACTTTACATAAATCGTTAAAATAACGACATGAGATACAATCACATTTGCATTATGTTTATATGCTGAAAATACTTCAAGAAAAAAACGGCATTAACTATATTTTAGCACGAACGTGGGCCCACTTGTTAACTAAATATTGGCCAATATTGTATACTATGAGTAAGTCCTTATGAAAATAATTGCCAATTTGTATCCAGTTTTCTTTCTTCAGATGTTACACATTCTATGTGTCAGCCTCAATGTAGCTGCAATACTTGTAACCATTTAAAGGGCTTGTAAACAGTTTGTGTTTGTATAATATGCGGTATTACATGAGTAGGCTATTAAACACTCTAGGAGTTAGATAAACTTTACCATATCAGCAACTGCAAAATCATATAAAGATGGTTTCTGATTTTCCATTGCAAATTATGAAATTACGACGCCTCAAGGAATTATGGCTTGTAAATCTCTGCCTCCGCACACCTTGCTAGGCTCTCTCTGGCAACATTTGTAACAAGAAAGTTTTTAACTTGATTGCAGTATTTCCAAGTTTTCTGTATATGAAGTTACTCACTTGTTCTCAATTCTTATGCTTATCCGACCCTCAGCGAGTGTGCCTTACTCAAAACCGCTTAACTTTGTCCTGGTCTTTGCTTTCCGTTATTTCGGCGTTTCTTATGAGGGCTCAGCTGCAGCCCTCAGTTTGAATGTCTCACAGCTACGCGCATTTCACCCTTACTGGATGCTCATTCAGGGCTTCATCCGGCTTCATTCTCAATGGTCCTAATGCCGACCTTTTATTAGATTAAAAGTTGTGCCGCCCTTAAGGTGAAATAGTTCATATACATATTGCATTGCTTTCAATAAATTTTATGCATGGTTTCCTGGAGTAGAGTTCATTGCCAGGGTTACATTACATAAACATTTTATTCTGACAAACATTATTTCATATATTAAATTTGATATATTCGGCATATTTCATTCATTTGTGCAAGTTAAATTAATTCAGCATGAGCAAATTAATTTAAATATTCATTTACCATTCTATTGTCATGATAACGTTTTTGTAATTTATGTAACTTTTAACAGTATATATAATGTATAATATAATAATGGGAGTTTTGACTATTTGATGATTGTTATCATTAATTTACACCATTTTGAATTTTTAAATTTTTAATTCAATATGTGTAACTTGACTGTTTTGCAACTTGTGAATGAATGATTCACTTTACATTCTGTACAATTTAAATTAGGCAAAGATAGAATCTTTTTTATTTTTACATATCATTATCCCAATTATAATTTTACTTGCATTAGAGGAAGCTTCAAAATACTATTATTATTTATAAAAAGATTGTTTTATTATTTATGTTCATAAGGGTTGCTTCTTCAAAATATTTTATATATGGCCCGGAATTCTTAAAGAAAAGGAACATAATTTATCTCTTCATTGAGTCCATAAGGTTTTAAAGCTTTGAGATCATATATCCATTTACACTCTTTTTGGAGCAATATATTATCCAAGTTACCTTATTAGATATATCTCTTTTGTGTTCCTTAATCCTTTCTTTCAGTTCACGATAGGTTTTGCCCACGTAGTACATGGGGCAGCAACAAAAGACCAGATAAACAATACCCTCACTTTTACAGTTAATTTTTCCTTATAATTTATAACTATGGCCATATTTATCTACAAAGCTTTTACCCTGTTGCATATTACAGCATACTGAACACTTATTGCATCTAAAGTTTCCTTTCTTTATATCCTTTTTTTACTCAGGATGTATTGAAAATTATTGAGGGTATATGTTTTGAAGATGATTGGACACTAGTGGCAATAAATGTTGAGTCACTTTACTCTTCAATACCACACAAAGATTGCATTGCAGCCTGTGAATATTTTTTAGAACAAAGGGGCCATCTCTTTTAAAAACACACAAAATGTGTTAATAAACTATTGAGCTTTGTGTTGGAACACAATTTCTTTACATTTGGAGGAAGATTTTACCAGCAGGTGAGGGGCACAGCAATGGGTACTTGCTGTGCCCCCACCCATGCCTGTTTGTATTTAGGCAAGTGGGAGAAGGATGTCATCTATGGGGGAAGCCAGGGAGGTAATATAAAGCTCTGGCTTCGCTTCATAGATGACATCCTAGTATTTTGGTCAGGAACAGAATTGATGTTGAAAAACTTTATGAAAGAACTCAACATCAATAACTACAATCTCAGATTTACATATGAGTTTAATAAAGTAGAAATTACCTTTTTGGATTTTAGGATTTCTGTACAGAATAATAAAATACTAACCAGTACTTACAGAAAAAAGACTGCAGGGAACAATTTATTAATGGCTGACAGCCACCATCCCCCCTCCTTGATCAAAAATATCCCAAAGGGGCAGTACCTTAGACATCGAAGAAATTGTTCAGATTTGAATAAATTCAAAGAAGAAGCTGGTTCCTTAAGAGAGAGATTTAAAAATAGAGGATATTTGCAAAATGTACTTAAGAAAGCATATGTATCGGTAATTAAAAGCAAAAGAGAAGAAATACTGTATAAAACCAAAGAAGTAAGTCAAGATAATAAGATCAGATTTATCTCTACTTATAATAATAAATGGCAAGACATCAGAGCCATATTAAATAAACACTGGCCTATCTTAACATTAGAGAGAGACATAGTCAAGCTTGTGGGTGATAGACCTCTTATGTCAGCTAGAAGAGCTCCAAATCTTAAAGATAGATTGGTTCAGAGCCACTACACAGATACATCCAAAAGCAATTGGTTGCAAAAATATCAAGCAAAGGAAGGAAACTTTAGATGCAATAAGTGTTCAGTATGCTGTAATATGCAACAGGGTAAATGCTTTGTAGATAAATATGGCCATAGTTATAAAATAAAAGGAAAAATTAACTGTAAAAGTGAGGGTATTGTTTATCTGGTCTTTTGTTGCTGCCCCATGTACTACGTGGGCAAAACCTATCGTGAACTGAAAGAAAGGATTAAGGAACACAAAAGAGATATCTAATAAGGTAAAAACTAGCAGTGTAGCAAGACATTTTATGTTATTCCATAATAGCGATGAGGAAATATTAAAATTTCTGGGATTAGAAAAAGTAGATATATCAATAAGGGGTGGTAACTTGGATAATATATTGCTCCAAAAAGAGTGTAAATGGATATATGATCTCAAAGCTTTAAAACCTTATGGACTCAATGAAGAGATAAATTATGCTCCTTTTCTTTAAGAATTCCGGGCCATATATAAAATATTTTGAAGAAGCAACCCTTATGAACATAAATAATAAAACAATCTTTTTATAAATAATAATAGTATTTAGAAGCTTCCTCTAATGCAAGTAAAATTATAATTGGGATAATGATATGTAAAAATAAAAAAGATTCCATCTTTGCCTAATCTAAATTGTATAGAATGTAAAGTGAATCATTCATTCATAAGTTGCAAAACAGTCAAGTTACACATATTGAATTAAAAATTTAAAATTCAAAATGGTGTAAATTTATGATAACAATCATCAAATAGTCAAAACTCCCATTATTATATTATACATTATATATACTGTTAAAAGTTGCATAAATTACAAAAACTATATCATGACAATAGAATGGTAAATGAATATTGAAATTAATTTGCCCATGCTGAATTAATTTAACTTGCACAAATGAATGAAATATGCAGAATATACCAAATTTAATTTATTAAATAATGTAATGTAACCCTGGCAATGAACTCTACTCCAGGGAACCATGCACAAAATTTATTGAAAGCAATGCAATATGTATATGAACTATTTCACCTTAAGGGCGGCACAACTTTGAATCTAATAAAAGGTCGGCATTAGGACCATTGAGAATGAAGCCGGATGAAGCCGTGAATGAGCATCCAGTAAGGGTGAAACGCGCTTAGCTGTGAGACATTCAAACTGAGGGCTACAGCTGAGCCCTCATAAGAAACGCCGAAATAACGAAAAGCAAAGACCGGAACAAAGTTAAGCGGTTTTGAGTAATGCACACTCGCTGAGGGTCGGATAAGCATAAGAATTGAGAACAAGTGAGTAACTTCATATACAGAAAACTTGGAAATACTGC
>NC_069509.1:186851516-187026516 GCF_027579735.1 Bombina bombina
GTAACCACTGTTTCTTTAACTTTAATTTGCGAACTTCACTTCTAACGGTGTCTCTAGGAACATTCAGTGCCTTTGCTTTTTTTTTTTGTACCCTGTTCCTTGTTTGTGATGGGCGATGATCTCTTCTCTTAACTTTTCATTCATTTGACTTAGCTATATTTTTAACATGGAGTTAAATGTGACACTCAACAAACCCCTAGCCAGTTCAGGTATTTCATGCGTTCTAGCTCAAGCACACCTGGTGCAACTAACGAAGCCCTTGATTAGTTGTATCACGTGTGCTTGATATAACACAAGTTTTACATATTTGTGCTGTTGTGAGGGATTCAATTCAGGGGGATGAATAATTTTGAGACTGCAGAATTCATGAAAAGTTGCATTTTCAGTTGAAATTGAGTAAACCACTTGAAGGATTAGTTGTGTTGAGCTATTTCAATTGCTTTAGTTTGATTTGTTCCTTGCAGACAGCTGAAAGTCTGTACGTTTTGACAATAAACCTTAGCAACTATATATATATATACAGTATATATATATATATATATATATATAGTGAGGAATGGGGATCAGATGTCAGCGCGCATAGAAGGGAGAGAACAAAAACAAAGAAACAAATTATGGTGCAGTATGAAAACTGTGTCGTGTGACAAAAAAATGAACGAATATCGCTCACCTTTTAAAACCTCAAACATGTGAGGTCTGTTGGAAACATGGAGGGGATATAATCCCTATCTGTGTTAAAGCTGTTTTATCGTTTGGGTGATCACTTGTAGTTTGATGCTTCCTCCTTCCGGTACCTGCAGGTATAGGTGGCTTCTTCTCTGAAGAGTAAGGTAAACCTTTCCTTCTGCTGAATGTAGTGAGCCTCCCTGTTGTGAAAGGAGGTGCACTTCTTCCCCGTAGAGTGAGGTGTGTTTCTTTAAATAGACTTCTCCTCTATAGAGTATGGTACAATATTTTCTTCTTATTGGTAGACTTTTCCTCTATAAAGTATGGTATAATTTTCATGTATAGATAGAAACCTATACAATGTGGTAGTAAGGGTTAACAATCCTCCTGTGTATAAAAATGAGGTGCATAAATTATGCGAAGCCAAATGATATTTTGGGACAACCAGGGTGGCTGTTAAAAACGACTTTATTAAATAATGTCTAAAAAAACACAAATGTTTGTGATATTTGTATGTGAAGTCCTCCTTTTTAAACAGTCCCAAAAAGGAAGTAATCAATTTCTAAAATTTTTAAAAAAATATATAAAAACCAGCCTTAATATGGAAATTACATAAATTGTTTTCCTCATTGTGAAACAACCCAAAAAGCTCATTACCCAACTTTCTTTAAATTATTAATCAAATCAAATTTTCCTTATTAGTATATCATCACCTATTGTGAAAATATAAACACAGAATTAAATCTAAGTAAAATTATTCAAATAACTTGAGCCACAAATCGCAGCTAGTTGTTTTCTCAGTATAACATCTGTAGTAATGTACACATATATAGAAGGGCAAATATCTGCAACCTTTTTTATTCACTATTATTATTTGTGGTTTTAATAATTTTCTTATTACTATTCCTTTTTTTAATTTATGTATTACAAATGGGATACACTTGTGACAAAATTGCCACATGCATTATTAGATATATAAACTGAACAGATCATTTTCAGTATCTTTATTCAACATTGAACGAATAAGCAGCAAGAATAAACACATAGACAAAGTCAAAATACTCCTCTGAAAAACATTTTTTTTAAAAAAAAAAGAATTCACAGCATTTTGAGTATCCTTTCTAAGAGTTAGAGCCCTTTTCTACTGTCAAATTAACACATTGTTTCCTTTATCAAATAATCACATAGTTTATTAATAGAATAGATCCAAAAATAAAACTCTGTGCAGCAATCAATTCCAACTGCAATCAATTAACCTCAATTAGGAGCTCTGATGCGCTATAAATGCAATCTTCATTGCTGTGTGGGCATGCCCTCTGATGAAGTGAACATAGTTCACGAAACGCGTAAGAGCATGCCCACCACTAACGTCACTTCCGGTCCAGTGAGACCATTGTTCATCAAACAGCCAGAAATGGACCCTGTCACAGACAGGCTTTTCAATCCACAGCCATCCGAATATATATATCTTCCTTCCATATATAAAATAATACTTCCATAAGTCATGCAGAGCATACACTTTTAAAACACCAATTGTCAGTTAGCTACAAACTGTGCACAACATTGAGACTACCGACATGCCCTGCTCAAATTAAAGCTACAGCAAAGGCAGTGAGTTCATTGAGCCATAGGGGTTGATTTATTAAGCAGTAGATGCTGCTTATTCTGTGCGAGCCTTCAGGCTCGCCGGAAACAGGAGTTAAGAAGAAGCGGGCTTAAGACCGCTGCTCCTTAACTCGTCCGCCGCCTCTGAGGTGGTGGACTGCAATCATCAGATACGATCAGGATGATTGACACCCCCTGCTAGCGGCCGATTGGCCGCGAATGTGCAGGGGGTGGCATTGCATAAGCAGTTCACCAGAAATGTTTGCGCAATGATAAATGCTGACAGCATATGCTATCGGTATTTAGCGATGCCGGGCGGACATGATTTTCTACAGCAAATCCTGTCCGTCTGGTATTTGATAAATCAGCCCCTTAGTCTAGCAGATGGGCAAGACTTTCTCCGGACCTCTGATGCCAGTGACCCTTGCACTCTCCCTCTTGCTTCTAGGAGATCAAATGGAGAGGGACTTGCAAGAATTAAAAGTTCCAATGAGCCCTAGGTTATGGTGGTGCACTGGGAAAATTGCTAGTTGTGTCATTTAGCTTATTCTAGTGTCAGCTGCATTAGAGAATGCCTGGGCACACTTGGCACACCCTGTGTGTATGCCTATGGGGTCTATATATTTAGACAACTGTATACAATATATTTTCAAAGTCCAAGTAGTTCATAAATGGTGTTTTATATTTATTTCTTTATATGTTCAGTTCTGTACTTTTTATCTTTATTCATAAAGTTGTCTAGAATCTGAATGAGGTTCATAGCTATCTCTAAAAGCAAGTGAGTGCAATAGGGTTAGATATATTTGTCTTTATTATCCTCCTAATGATAATTAGTCATCACATGTAATTACACATCATCCATAACGTTCTTGTACCACTCTTAAAACACAACTTAACGTTTCCCAAAACTGCTGTAGTCTGCCAGTACATCTTAAAAATCCGTCCCATTATCACATCCATTCCCTAATGCAAGATTTCCTACTGTTCAGAAATCTTATTATCAGCTTTATTCTTTGGTTCGGAACTCGCTGGCTCTCTTCATTTACAGCTGTAATTCTCTCTTGCAATAGAGTTTCATTTTATGTCAAAATGCTATCAGTAGTAAATTGTTTGATAACTAGGCGATAATTCACTCCGTGGTGTTGATCACCCTGCAGTTGTCTGGGAGCACTCATCAAGGTTTATTAGTTGTAGGAACCTAGAGATTTAGATAGAAATCAATAGGTCTATGTAACTTACCTTATTCTCAAACATACTTAGAAAGATCAGAATTAAAAGGACGCAAAAGCTGAATTTAAAATACACAGCACTTCATTTCAGATACCATTAGAAGCATTTTTGCAATGTACTTGTATTTTAAAAAATATTTCTCTAAAAGTTAGCAGTATTTTATATGCAAGAACCAATGTAAATATACAGACTTAGGGGTATATTTATTAAGCAGCATATGCTGCTGTTTCTGCGCGAGCCCCCAGGTTCTCCGGAAACATAAATTAAGAATCAGCGGTCGTAAGACAGCGCATGCTGTCGGAATTTATCCATGTCGGGTGGACATTATACGCTAAAGCGAATCATGTCTGCCGACATTTGATAAATCAACCCCATAGATCCAATTCAGGCACCCTCCTCCAAGGTATAGTCACACATGTTTCACGCATGATGTCACTGGCAAAATTTGGACATACACGGTTGGTGATTGTGTATGCACAGGGATCTACACTGTGGGCTAGAGCACAAGTCACAATATCAATATTGCGGCAGTGCTAACTTTAGTGTGGTATTATAAGTGAAAAGTAAATGAGACCACTCCAAACTAATTTCATGATCGTTGAATTAGCGCGACTAAAGACCTCCTGTAAGGGATTAAACAAGTGTGCACTAAACACAAAATAAATACTTATAAAAATACAGTTACTCATATAAACACTATCTGATAAAAAAGATTCATATAGATTTTAATAAAAAAGTTAAAGGGTTCAAAGGTATATGGTATATGACAAGGTTTGTGCAATGCTGGCCCCTGCTCACTGATGGCCGCTAGCAGAGGCTGTCAATCATCCAGATCATATCGGTTTGCGATGATTTCAATTAGCCACATTTTAGGTGGTATTAAGACCACTGCTTCTTAACTATTGTTTTAGCCTTGCCACTTAGTAAATAGAGCCCTAAGTATATCTGGTTTTGATTTAATAAATATCACTTTGTCGTGGTTATGCTTTGTTCCTTTTTAGATTTATTTGCATCTGATTTTGGAAGATTCCATTACATTTCTTTGAAAGAATTCAAAGTTCAATACTAGGGGGGCCGAATTATCAATATCCGAAGCTTGATGCCCCTGTTTTTGCATGAGCCTTCAGGCTCGCCGGAAACCGTAGTTATGAAGCAGCGATATAAAGACGCTGCTCCATAACTTGTCCGCTGCCTCTAAGGCTGCGGTCTTCAATCAGCCCGATCCTTTTTAATTGGGCTAATTGACACTCCCTGCTAGCCGCAAATTTGCAGGGGACGGCATTGCACAAGCAGTTCACTAGAATGCTGTCGGCATTTATCGATGTGCAGCGGACATGATAAGCTACATTGTATCATGTCCGCTCGCACTTTGATAAATTGACCCCTTGAGCTTTACAGCAAAATGACATTTGTGTCCATTGGCTATGGATATCCTTCCTTTAATACACAAATTAATTAGTTGTTTATTTGATTGAGGACTGTGTGAGTATATGTACATTTTTATTTCTTCTAGTGAGCTGTTCAAGTTTTGTTTCATTTTTAAACTTGATACAGCCTAAACATCTTCCTATTTGCTGGAAGCTTAGATTACATTATTTTAGCCAGGCATGATCCTAGAGTGACTTCTGTAATAAATTTAGACAAAAAGTTAGGATTTTGGGAAAAATCTGGCCTAGAAATCAGAGATTTTTAGGACACACCAGCTCTCTATTAGCTGTTATACCTTTTAAGTGGAGCTGAGCTATCTAGAATGTAGTCATTTGATTAACTAGAATAATGTAGGTTTTGACCTTCCTGCAACGAAACCTTCACAATCTCCAGTGATTAAATCAAAAGCAGAACTTTAAAGGGCAAACATGCTTTATTGCAGTAGTTACTACAGCTATTAGAGTACATAAATTAATGTCAAAAGCTCTAACTGTACACAAATCAATACAAATTATTGATATAATACTAAGCACAACCGTGGAAGTGGCAAAAATCAATTTGTTCCTCAAGTTGGATGCAGTTTCCGTCTCCCGGTCTATTTCTGTCTGTGGAGCAGAGTTTTGGGATGCATCGCATTTGAGGAATACAACCTTTCAAAATCAATAGTCCAGACAAACAGAGAACAAAAGCATTGTCAGGTTATGGTATCGCTCTATATACCTAAGCAAAATCTTTCCTTCTAATAGGCACCTAGTGAGTCTTTTCTTTCTTATTGCAGTATTCATTTATTTATTTGTTCATTTATTTATTTGTTCCTTCATTTATTTAGTTCCACCAAATATTTTAAATTATGTTCTTATCTCTATTTTTGATAAAAAATTATAATCTCTTACAGCTAGATTACGAGTCTTGTGTTAGCCTTAAAAAGCAGCGTTAAGAGGTTTCAACGCTGCTTTTTAACACCCGCTGGTATTACAAGTGTACCGCTCACTTTTTTTCCGCGACTTGAGCTTACCGCAAATCCCCTTACGTCAATTGCGTATCCTATCTTTTTAAAGGGATTTAACAAACGCCGGTATTACGAGTCTTGTAAGAAGTGAGCGGTATACCCTCTCCTGTCAAGACTCCTACCGCATTTAAAAGTCAGTAGTTAAGAGTTTTATGGGCTAATGCTGTAACATAGAACTCTAAACTAAAGTGCTAAAAAGTACACTAACACCCATAAACTACCTATTAACCTCTAAACTGAGGCCCCCCCCACATTGCAAACACTTAAATACATTTTTTAACCCCTAATCTGTCGACTGGACATCGTCGCCACTTTAATAAATATATTAACCCCTAAACCACCACACTCCCGCATCGCAAAAACAAGTTAAATTTTATTAACCCCTAATCTGCCGTCCCTAACATTGCTGACACCTACCTACATTTATTGACCCCTAATCTGCCGCCCCCAACGTCGCCGCTACTATAATAAATTTATTAACCCCTAAACCTAAGTCTAAACCTAAGTCTAACACCCCCCTAACTTAAATATAATTTAAATAAAATGAAATAAAATTACTACAATTAAATAAATTAATCCTATTTGAAACTAAATACTTACCTATAAAATAAACCATAAGATAGCTACAATATAATTAATAGTTAAATTTGTATCTATCATAGGGTTTATATTTATTTTACAGGCAACTTTGTATTTATTTTAACTAGGTAGAATAGTTATTAAATAGTTATTAACTATATAATAACTACCTAGTTAAAATAAAGACAAATATACCTGTAAAATAAATCCTAACCTAAATTACAATTACACCTAACACTAGACTATCATTAAATTAATTACCTAAACTAACTACAATTAAATACAATTAAATTAAATAAACTAAAGTACAAAAAAACTCCAGCCAATGGGAATTAAGGTAGAAAAAATCCTATTGGCTGATGGGATTGAACGCTGCTTTTTTGCAGGTGTTAGGTTTTTTTTCAGCCGATTCTGCCCCATTGATTCCTATGGGGAAATCGTGCACAAGCACGTTTTGCCAGCTCACCGCTACCGTAAGCAGCCCTGGTATTGAGGTGAGATGTGGAGCAAAATTTTGCTCTACGCTCACCTTTTTACGGCTAACGCCGGGTTTAAAAAAACCTGTAATACCAGCGTTGTCTTTAGTGAGCGTTGAGAAAAAACTGCTCTTTAGCAACGAACCCCTGTTAATGCAAAACTCGTAATCTCTGTGTTAGACTGTTAACCAATATTTTTTTAAGTAATCATTTTATTTATTTATTTATTTATTTTGTACAGAATCACACTATGAATTATGTTTTTAAGGAACAAACATGTCTAAATACATGATAGGGTGAAATATAACTTCTATTTGTGAGCATTTTCGCATTTTTTGTTTTGTTTTATCATTTTATATAAAAATACCCTAATGTCTCCATTTAAAAATGTATTGTTTGTGCTGCTGCTGGCTTGAAACACTAGCACTTGTTACTACTGTAACTTTATTTAAGTTTATGTTGCTGTCCAACTGCTCCTCTGCTGACCTCAAGACAATCACAATAGAAAATAGCAGGTAAAAAAATTATGTTAACAAACAAATCTCTAACGACCCCATGAACAAATATTGGAAAAAACAAAGTACATTTTTTGTCTGTCCTCTTTCAATGTTTCACGTAATGCACCAGACTACTTGTGTGCTAACATTTTCTCACTTTTACCCCACACTTTGTTAGACCTCTTCCTCTTTAGCTTATATCTTAAGTACTCTAGAGAAATAAGGCTCGCAAAGGCCAAAATAATCTGTTGTCTGTCAGAACCTTCTCTATAATTTCCTAATGAACCTTTATTGACCACACATCCTCATTTGGCCTTGGTTATGCCTTTTTCTCTTATAACGTCTCTACCCTAGCTGGGTAACCAAAGACACTGGGCTTGATTTGTAGATGAAAAATGACAATTCAAGGTAGCGCTACAAACAAGCAGCTATATGAGAGATCAATAATAATGATCTTGAAAAAGGCTGCAAAGCTGAAACGCGTAGATGATGATAACAAGCCGTTCTTAACTCCAAGATCAGAGCGCTCTGATGAGTTTAATGAAACAAGTATTTGATACATTTATGTTGGATACCTTGGAAACTTTGTATACTTATTATACTTCACTCAAAGACCTCTTTTCAAACAACCTGGTAATCCGCTCCTTTCATTGGTTCATCTAAAACCTGTGAACTGAATACGTGACCCGGAACTAAGATCTGGAAAGGCAACCAACAGCAAAGAACGGTAGAGTCCTGAAAGGGGATACACCAGATGCCGGATCTAGGGGTAAGCTTTGTCACACAACATAGAAGCGGAGAAATCGTTAAGGATTTCGGATTCTGGGGAATGAGTGAGTCACGGACTAAGTAGACACCATTATTGTAAAGTATTGAAGTTGAGTATACCAACATATATTGCATCTAATAACAGCAGAACTTTTACCCTAACCCTTTTTATACACTAAATACACAAGAACATTCCATCTGCTAGCCTAAATTGTTATAAATCACCTGTTATAAATTGCCTGTTTTGGATATAGAGAGCCATACTCCTGGAAAGTCATCGTAATTTTGAAAAACATTTTTTATGTTTATAGGAGCCAATCCTCAAACATTTTATTATAATTATAATTTTGATTTTATTTCCAAACATTGTATACCACCGGTGGTTCTCATGTAACACTTTTTTTTATATATTTTTTGGCTATAAATATTAAATTATATTTTATATTTTTAGTTTTTTTGGTATATAAGTTTTTCCAAGTATAAACTCTGATTATTATTGATCTCTCATATAGCTGCTTGTTTGTAGCACTCCCTTGAATTGTCATTTTTATTTGTATTTATTGAATTGATTGGGATTTCACTTTGTCAGGGGCAGCTAGGCTATTCCTATAGGGTCTTTTTTTGATTGATTTGTAGATGGTTGTGAGGCCGGCATCATAAAGGCAACATCATGTTCGGAATTAGCTGAACCTTAGTTCACCTACCTTTCCCTGCAATTTGTTAGTGCGCATTACTGTCAATTACATGTATAATTGCATAAGGTGTCCTAAACATATCTTGCATATCAAACAAATACTGCTAGAAACCACAGCATAAATAGGCTATGTAAATGTTTGCAATCAATACATATTCATGTCTGTTTTGTTTTAGTAATGGTTTCCTGTGGATAGAATGAAAGGTGTCTCGGCAATCTAGCCAATACAAATAAGCGACAGGTCATGGGATTTCTGCGACATTCTCAAGATAGATGCAGGTCATTGTTCTGAAGAAGGACAGGTACAAATCTTTATGATTTCCACAATTTTATAGTTTTGAAGTAAATGACAAGATTCCCTAGTTTTTTTGGATTTTCCTAATCAATTGATGGATCCTTGGCTGTACATGGAAAGATAGATGCAATATGAATGTCCCAATAAAAAATGAATGAAGACGGCAGATGCGGTATATCCGCTTTATTTAATCCAATAAAAAGTCTCCACCAAAGTACATAAAAAGTCAGACAAACTAGGTCTTACGCGTTTTGGCCTGAGTCTTATTCATAGACATTAATGAATGTCCCTGTAATTTATATGACAAACATCATGGACTTAATGTTCAGCCTTTTAAACAAACTTATTTGCATTTTCTGAAAAAAGAGAGCTATAATGTTATTTTCTTATTTTTTCTCTCTTGAGAAAAAAGCAAAACACATTTTGGATTCTGTATTTTACTGTTCTTGTTTACAAAACGAATGTTAGCAATGTAATTTTCTTTGCAAAGAGCAACTGTGGCATAGACTTTAAAAAGAGAGGAAAGCAAAATATACTTAATTTATAGTTTGCAAAGTAAACCTCCAAGGGGAACTGCATTATATTGTACTTCCTTAAAACAGTTTGAAGCAAGATTAGGTCTTTTTCTTCCTTACCATTTGAATAATTGTGTTAGCTCATTCAATCCCAGAATTCATAAAATATGTTCAAAAATATTTTCTAGCGCTTTCCCAGGTGAACTGGTAATTCAACTTTGTTCCCTATAAGAATGAAAAATATCACAAATAACTATCTTTGGAACAAAATGTTCTGTACTTGCTGCCAATGAAAATTTGCCTGTGTGTTTGCATCAGTATAAAATGCAAGATTTTAATGTCAGCCTTAAGGCTAATGTTTTTACTTGTGTTTTTAGTTCAAAAAGTTACTTTAGTCTTTTTTTAATTTGGCCCTGTGAAAACACTATACGCTTTTTAATCTAAAAAAAGACAATAAAAACATAAAGGATATTTAAAAAAGGATGAAAACATAAAAGACTATTTGAAATAAAGATTTTTTTTAGTGATATATGAAAGAATAATGAGCTAACTTTAATGATTATACACAGAATTAGAATGTCCCTTTTACAGGGGACTTCACTTTTCGAGTGGCATCTGAATGGTAATGCCAACTACTAAGTACCATTTCAGTAATTGTCAACTCTTTTTTTTCTGGGTCCTGATTTTTGACTCCCTGTCTCATGGGTAAATAGTCCCAGGGTTGAAGATTGTCCTCTGCCAGAGAGTGAAGGGGTCATGTTTATGTTGGTGCTCTGTCACCTTACTGTAAGATTGTCCTCTGCCAGACAGTGAAGGGGTCATGTTTATGTTGGTGTACTGTCACCTTACTGTACGCTTGTCCTCTGCCAGAGAGTGAAGGGGTCATGTTTATGTTGGTGCTCTGTCACCTTACTGTACGCTTGTCCTCTGCCAGACAGTGAAGGGGTCATTTTTATGTTGGAGTACTGTCACCTTACTGTAAGATTGTCCTCTGCCAGACAATGAAGGGGTCATGTTTATGTTGGTGTACTGTCACCTTACTGTAAGATTGTCCTCTGCCAGACAATAAAGGGGTCATGTTTATGTTGGTGTACTGTCACCTTACTGTACGCTTGTCCTCTGCCAGAGAGTGAAGGGGTCATGTTTATGTTGGTGTACTGTCACCTTACTGTAAGATTGTCCTCTGCCAGACAGTGAAGGGGTCATGTTTATGTTGGTGCACTGTCACCTTACTGTACGCTTGTCCTCTGCCAGACAGTGAAGGGGTCATGTTTATGTTGGTGTACTGTCACCTTACTGTAAGATTGTCCTCTGCCAGACAGTGAAGGAGTCATGTTTATGTTGGTGCTCTGTCACCTTACTGTAAGATTGTCCTCTGCCAGAGAGTGAAGGGGTCATGTTTATGTTGGTGCACTGTCACCTTACTGTACGCTTGTCCTCTGCCAGACAGTGAAGGGGTCATGTTTATGTTGGTGTACTGTCACCTTACTGTAAGATTGTCCTCTGCCAGACAGTGAAGGGGTCATGTTTATGTTGGTGCTCTGTCACCTTACTGTACGCTTGTCCTCTGCCAGAGAGTGAAGGGGTCATGTTTATGTTGGTGCTCTGTCACCTTACTGTACGCTTGTCCTCTGCCAGACAGTGAAGGGGTCATGTTTATGTTGGTGCACTGTCACCTTACTGTAAGATTGTCCTCTGCCAGACAGTGAAGGGGTCCTGTTTATGTTGGTGCACTGTCACCTTACTGTAAGATTGTCCTCTGCCAGACAGTGAAGGGGTCATGTTTATGTTGGTGTACTGTCACCTTACTGTAAGATTGTCCTCTGCCAGACAGTGAAGGGGTCATGTTTATGTTGGTGCTCTGTCACCTTACTGTAAGATTGTCCTCTGCCAGACAGTGAAGGGGTCATGTTTATGTTGGTATACTGTCACCTTACTGTACGCTTGTCCTCTGCCAGACAGTGAAGGGGTCATGTTTATGTTGGTGCTCTGTCACCTTACTGTACGCTTGTCCTCTGCCAGACAGTGAAGGGGTCATGTTTATGTTGGTGTACTGTCACCTTACTGTAAGATTGTCCTCTGCCAAACAGTGAAGGGGTCATGTTTATGTTGGTGTACTGTCACCTTACTGTACGCTTGTCCTCTGCCAGAGAGTGAAGGGGTCATGTTTATGTTGGTGCACTGTCACCTTACTGTAAGATTGTCCTCTGCCAGAGAGTGAAGGGGTCATGTTTATGTTGGTGCACTGTCACCTTACTGTAAGATTGTCCTCTGCCAGACAGTGAAGGAATCATGTTTATGTTGGTGCACTGTCACCATACTGTAAGATTGTCCTCTTCCAGACAGTGAAGGGGTCATGTTTATGTTGGTGCTCTGTCACCTTACTGTAAGATTGTCCTCTGCCAGAGAGTGAAGGGGTCATGTTTATGGTGGTGCACTGTCACCTTACTGTAAGATTGTCCTCTGCCAGACAGTGAAGGGGTCATGTTTATGTTGGTGTACTGTCACCTTACTGTAAGATTGTCCTCTGCCAGAGAGTGAAGGGGTCATGTTTATGTTGGTGTACTGTCACCTTACTGTAAGATTGTCCTCTGCCAGACAGTGAAGGGGTCATGTTTATGTTGGTGCACTGTCACCTTACTGTAAGATTGTCCTCTGCCAGACAGTGAAGGGGTCATGTTTATGTTGGTGTACTGTCACCTTACTGTAAGATTGTCCTCTGCCAGACAGTGAAGGAGTCATGTTTATGTTGGTGTACTGTCACCTTACTGTAAGATTGTCCTCTGCCAGACAGTGAAGGGGTCATGTTTATGTTGGTGCACTGTCACCTTACTGTAAGATTGTCCTCTGCCAGACAGTGAAGGGGTCATGTTTATGTTGGTGTACTGTCACCTTACTGTAAGATTGTCCTCTGCCAGACAGTGAAGGGGTCATGTTTATGTTGGTGTACTGTCACCTTACTGTACGCTTGTCCTCTGCCAGAGAGTGAAGGGGTCATGTTTATGTTGGTGTACTGTCACCTTACTGTAAGATTGTCCTCTGCCAGACAGTGAAGGGGTCATGTTTATGTTGGTGCTCTGTCACCTTACTGTAAGATTGTCCTCTGCCAGACAGTGAAGGGGTCATGTTTATGTTGGTGTACTGTCACCTTACTGTAAGATTATCCTCTGCCAGAGAGTGAAGGGGTCATGTTTATGTTGGTGCTCTGTCACCTTACTGTAAGATTGTCCTCTGCCAGACAGTGAAGGGGTCATGTTTATGTTGGTGTACTGTCACCTTACTGTAAGATTATCCTCTGCCAGAGAGTGAAGGGGTCATGTTTATGTTGGTGTACTGTCACCTTACTGTAAGATTGTCCTCTGCCAGAGAGTGAAGGGGTCTTGTTTATGTTGGTGCTCTGTCACCTTACTGTAAGATTGTCCTCTGCCAGACAGTGAAGGGGTCATGTTTATGTTGGTGCACTGTCACCTTACTGTACGCTTGTCCTCTGCCAGACAGTGAAGGGGTCATGTTTATGTTGGTGTACTGTCACCTTACTGTAAGATTGTCTTCTGCCAGAGAGTGAAGGGGTCATGTTTATGTTGGTGCTCTGTCACCTTACTGTAAGATTGTCCTCTGCCAGACAGTGAAGGGGTCATGTTTATGTTGGTGCACTGTCACCTTACTGTACGCTTGTCCTCTGCCAGACAGTGAAGGGGTCATGTTTATGTTGGTGCTCTGTCACCTTACTGTAAGATTGTCCTCTGCCAGAGAGTGAAGGGGTCATGTTTATGTTGGTGCTCTGTCACCTTACTGTAAGATTGTCCTCTGCCAGACAGTGAAGGAGTCATGTTTATGTTGGTGTACTGTCACCTTACTGTACGCTTGTCCTCTGCCAGAGAGTGAAGGGGTCATGTTTATGTTGGTGCACTGTCACCTTACTCTAAGATTGTCTTCTGCCAGACAGTGAAGGGGTCATGTTTATGTTGGTGTACTGTCACCTTACTGTAAGATTGTCCTCTGCCAGACAGTGAAGGGGTCATGTTTATGTTGGTGCACTGTCACCTTACTGTACGCTTGTCCTCTGCCAGACAGTGAAGGGGTCATGTTTATGTTGGTGTACTGTCACCTTACTGTACGCTTGTCCTCTGCCAGACAGTGAAGGGGTCATGTTTATGTTGGTGCACTGTCACCATACTGTAAGATTGTCCTCTGCCAGACAGTGAAGGGGTCATGTTTATGTTGGTGCTCTGTCACCATACTGTAAGATTGTCCTCTGCCAGACAGTGAAGGGGTCATGTTTATGTTGGTGCACTGTCACCTTACTGTAAGATTGTCCTCTGCCAGACAGTGAAGGGGTCATGTTTATGTTGGTGCTCTGTCACCTTACTGTAAGATTGTCTTCTGCCAGACAGTGAAGGGGTCATGTTTATGTTGGTGTACTGTCACCTTACTGTACGCTTGTCCTCTGCCAGACAGTGAAGGGGTCATGTTTATGTTGGTGCACTGTCACCAAAATGTACGCTTGTCCTCTGCCAGACAGTGAAGGGGTCATGTTTATGTTGGTGTACTGTCACCTTACTGTACGCTTGTCCTCTGCCAGACAGTGAAGGGGTCATGTTTATGTTGGTGTACTGTCACCTTACTGTACGCTTGTCCTCTGCCAGACAGTGAAGGGGTCATGTTTATGTTGGTGTACTGTCACCTTACTGTACGCTTGTTCTCTGCCAGACAGTGAAGGGGTCATGTTTATGTTGGTTCTCTGTCACCTTACTGTACGCTTAACCTCTGCCAGACAGTGAAGGGGTCATGTTTATGTTGGTGCACTGTCACCTTACTGTAAGATTGTCCTCTGCCAGACAGTGAAGGGGTCATGTTTATGTTGGTGCACTGTCACCTTACTGTAAGATTGTCCTCTGCCAGACAGTGAAGGGGTCATGTTTATGTTGGTGCTCTGTCACCTTACTGTACACTTGTCCTCTGCCAGACAGTGAAGGGGTCATGTTTATGTTGGTTCTCTGTCACCTTACTGTAAGATTGTCCTCTGCCAGAGAGTGAAGGGGTCATGTTTATGTTGGTGTACTGTCACCTTACTGTAAGATTGTCCTCTGCCAGACAGTGAAGGGGTCATGTTTATGTTGGTGCTCTGTCACCTTACTGTAAGATTGTGCTCTGCCAGACAGTGAAGGGGTCATGTTTATGTTGGTGCACTGTCACCTTACTGTAAGATTGTCTTCTGCCAGAGAGTGAAGGGGTCATGTTTATGTTGGTGCACTGTCACCTTACTGTAAGATTGTCCTCTGCCAGACAGTGAAGGGGTCATGTTTATGTTGGTGTACTGTCACCTTACTGTAAGATTGTGCTCTGCCAGACAGTGAAGGGGTCATGTTTATGTTGGTGCTCTGTCACCTTACTGTAAGATTGTCCTCTGCCAGAGAGTGAAGGGGTCATGTTTATGTTGGTGCACTGTCACCTTACTGTACGCTTGTCCTCTGCCAGACAGTGAAGGGGTCATGTTTATGTTGGTGCTCTGTCACCTTACTGTACGCTTGTCCTCTGCCAGACAGTGAAGGGGTCATGTTTATGTTGGTGCACTGTCACCTTACTGTAAGATTGTCCTCTGCCAGACAGTGAAGGGGTCATGTTTATGTTGGTGTACTGTCACCTTACTGTAAGATTGTCTTCTGCCAGAGAGTGAAGGGGTCATGTTTATGTTGGTGTACTGTCACCTTACTGTACGCTTGTCCTCTGCCAGACAGTGAAGGGGTCATGTTTATGTTGGTGTACTGTCACCTTACTGTAAGATTGTCCTCTGCCAGACAGTGAAGGGGTCATGTTTATGTTGGTGCACTGTCACCTTACTGTAAGATTGTCCCTGTGCCAGACAGTGAAGTGGTCATGTTTATGTTGGTGCACTGTCAACTTACTGTAAGATTGTCCTCTGCCAGACAGTGAAGGAGTCATGTTTATGTTGGTGCACTGTCACCTTACTGTAAGATTGTCCTCTGCCAGAGAGTGAAGGGGTCATGTTTATGTTGGTGCACTGTCACCTTACTGTACGCTTGTCCTCTGCCAGACAGTGAAGGGGTCATGTTTATGTTGGTGTACTGTCACCTTACTGTAAGATTGTCCTCTGCCAGACAGTGAAGGGGTCATGTTTATGTTGGTGCACTGTCACCTTACTGTACGCTTGTCCTCTGACAGACAGTGAAGTGGTCATGTTTATGTTGGTGTACTGTCACCTTACTGTAAGATTGTCCTCTGCCAGACAGTGAAGGGGTCATGTTTATGTTGGTGCACTGTCACCTTACTGTACGCTTGTCCTCTGCCAGAGAGTGAAGGGGTCATGTTTATGTTGGTGCTCTGTCACCTTACTGTAAGATTGTCCTCTGCTAGACAGTGAAGGAGTCATGTTTATGTTGGTGCACTGTCACCTTACTGTAAGATTGTCCTCTGCCAGACAGTGAAGGGGTCATGTTTATGTTGATGTACTGTCACCTTACTGTACGCTTGTCCTCTGCCAGACAGTGAAGGGGTCATGTTTATGTTGGTGTACTGTCACCTTACTGTACGTTTGTCCTCTGACAGACAGTGAAGGGGTCATGTTTATGTTGGTGTACTGTCACCTTACTGTAAGATTGTCCTCTGCCAGACAGTGAAGGGGTCATATTTATGTTGGTGTACTGTCACCTTACTGTAAGATTGTCCTCTGCCAGACAGTGAAGGGGTCATGTTTATGTTGGTGCTCTGTCACCTTACTGTAAGATTGTCCTCTGCCAGACAGTGAAGGGGTCATGTTTATGTTGGTGCACAGTCACCTTACTGTAAGATTGTCCTCTGCCAGACAGTGAAGGGGTCATGTTTATGTTGGTGCACTGTCACCTTACTGTACGCTTGTCCTCTGCCAGACAGTGAAGGGGTCATGTTTATGTTGGTGCTCTGTCACCTTACTGTACGCTTGTCCTCTGCCAGACAGTGAAGGGGTCATGTTTATGTTGGTGCACTGTCACCTTACTGTAAGATTGTCCTCTGCCAGAGAGTGAAGGAGTCATGTTTATGTTGGTGCTCTGTCACCTTACTGTAAGATTGTCCTCTGCCAGAGAGTGAAGGGGTCATGTTTATGTTGGTGCTCTGTCACCTTACTGTACGCTTGTCCTCTGCCAGACAGTGAAGGGGTCATGTTTATGTTGGTGTACTGTCACCTTACTGTAAGATTGTCCTCTGCCAGACAGTGAAGGGGTCATGTTTATGTTGGTGCTCTGTCACCTTACTGTACGCTTGTCCTCTGCCAGAGAGTGAAGGGGTCATGTTTATGTTGGTGCTCTGTCACCTTACTGTACGCTTGTCCTCTGCCAGACAGTGAAGGGGTCATGTTTATGTTGGTGCACTGTCACCTTACTGTAAGATTGTCCTCTGCCAGACAGTGAAGGGGTCCTGTTTATGTTGGTGCACTGTCACCTTACTGTAAGATTGTCCTCTGCCAGACAGTGAAGGGGTCATGTTTATGTTGGTGTACTGTCACCTTACTGTAAGATTGTCCTCTGCCAGACAGTGAAGGGGTCATGTTTATGTTGGTGCTCTGTCACCTTACTGTAAGATTGTCCTCTGCCAGACAGTGAAGGGGTCATGTTTATGTTGATGTACTGTCACCTTACTGTACGCTTGTCCTCTGCCAGACAGTGAAGGGGTCATGTTTATGTTGGTGTACTGTCACCTTACTGTACGTTTGTCCTCTGCCAGACAGTGAAGGGGTCATGTTTATGTTGGTGTACTGTAACCTTACTGTAAGATTGTCCTCTGCCAGACAGTGAAGGGGTCATATTTATGTTGGTGTACTGTCACCTTACTGTAAGATTGTCCTCTGCCAGACAGTGAAGGGGTCATGTTTATGTTGGTGCTCTGTCACCTTACTGTAAGATTGTCCTCTGCCAGACAGTGAAGGGGTCATGTTTATGTTGGTGCACAGTCACCTTACTGTAAGATTGTCCTCTGCCAGACAGTGAAGGGGTCATGTTTATGTTGGTGCACTGTCACCTTACTGTACGCTTGTCCTCTGCCAGACAGTGAAGGGGTCATGTTTATGTTGGTGCTCTGTCACCTTACTGTACGCTTGTCCTCTGCCAGACAGTGAAGGGGTCATGTTTATGTTGGTGCACTGTCACCTTACTGTAAGATTGTCCTCTGCCAGAGAGTGAAGGGGTCATGTTTATGTTGGTGTACTGTCACCTTACTGTAAGATTGTCCTCTGCCAGACAGTGAAGGGGTCATGTTTATGTTGGTGCTCTGTCACCTTACTGTAAGATTGTCCTCTGCCAGACAGTGAAGGGGTCATGTTTATGTTGGTGTACTGTCACCTTACTGTAAGATTGTCCTCTGCCAGACAGTGAAGGGGTCATGTTTATGTTGGTGCTCTGTCACCTTACTGTAAGATTGTCCTCTGCCAGAGAGTGAAGGGGTCATGTTTATGTTGGTGTACTGTCACCTTACTGTACGCTTGTCCTCTGCCAGACAGTGAAGGAGTCATGTTTATGTTGGTGCTCTGTCACCTCACTGTAAGATATTCCTCTGCCAGACAGTGAAGGGGTCATGTTTATGTTGGTGCTCTGTCACCTTACTGTACGCTTGTCCTCTGCCAGACAGTGAAGGGGTCATGTTTATGTTGGTGTACTGTCACCTTACTGTACGCTTGTCCTCTGCCAGACAGTGAAGGGGTCATGTTTATGTTGGTGTACTGTCACCTTACTGTACGCTTGTCCTCTGCCAGACAGTGAAGGGGTCATGTTTATGTTGGTGTACTGTCACCTTACTGTAAGATTGTCCTCTGCCAGACAGTGAAGGGGTCATGTTTATGTTGGTGCTCTGTCACTTTACTGTAAGATTGTCCTCTGCCAGACAGTGAAGGGGTCATGTTTATGTTGGTGTACTGTCACCTTACTGTAAGATTGTCCTCTGCCAGAGAGTGAAGGGGTCATGTTTATGTTGGTGTACTGTCACCTTACTGTAAGATTGTCCTCTGCCAGAGAGTGAAGGGGTCATGTTTATGTTGGTGCACTGTCACCTTACTGTAAGATTGTCCTCTGCCAGACAGTGAAGGGGTCATGTTTATGTTGGTGTACTGTCACCTTACTGTAAGATTGTCCTCTGCCAGACAGTTAAGGGGTCATGTTTATGTTGGTGTACTGTCACCTTACTGTAAGATTGTCCTCTGCCAGACAGTGAAGGGGTCATGTTTATGTTGGTGCTCTGTCACCTTACTGTACGCTTGTCCTCTGCCAGACAGTGAAGGGGTCATGTTTATGTTGGTGTACTGTCACCTTACTGTAAGATTGTCCTCTGCCAGAGAGTGAAGGGGTCATGTTTATGTTGGTGCAGTGTCACCTTACTGTACGCTTGTCCTCTGCCAGACAGTGAAGGGGTCATGTTTATGTTGGTGCACTGTCACCTTACTGTACGCTTGTCCTCTGCCAGACAGTGAAGGGGTCATGTTTATGTTGGTGCTCTGTCACCTTACTGTACGCTTGTCCTCTGCCAGACAGTGAAGGGGTCATGTTTATGTTGGTGCTCTGTCACCTTACTGTAAGATTGTCCTCTGCCAGACAGTGAAGGGGTCATGTTTATGTTGGTGTACTGTCACCTTACTGTAAGATTGTCCTCTGCCAGACAGTGAAGGGGTCATGTTTATGTTGGTGCTCTGTCACCTTACTGTACGCTTGTCCTCTGCCAGACAGTGAAGGAGTCATGTTTATGTTGGTGTACTGTCACCTTACTGTAAGATTGTCCCCTGCCAGACAGTGAAAGGGTCATGTTTATGTTGGTGTACTGTCACCTTACTGTAAGATTGTCCTCTGCCAGACAGTGAAGGGGTCATGTTTATGTTGGTGTACTGTCACCTTACTGTAAGATTGTCCTCTGCCAGACAGTGAAGGGGTCATGTTTATGTTGGTGTACTGTCACCTTAATGTTAGATTGTCCTCTGTCAGACAGTGAAGGGGTCATGTTTATGTTGGTGCTCTGTCACCTTACTGTAAGATTGTCCTCTGCCAGACAGTGAAGGGGTCATGTTTATGTTGGTGTACTGTCACCTTACTGTAAGATTTTTCCCTTCCAGAGAGTGAAGGGGTCATGTTTATGTTGGTGCACTGTCACCTTACTGTACGCTTGTCCTCTGCCAGACAGTGAAGGGGTCATGTTTATGTTGGTGTACTGTCACCTTACTGTAAGATTGTCTTCTGCCAGAGAGTGAAGGGGTCATGTTTATGTTGGTGCACTGTCACCTTACTGTAAGATTGTCCTCTGCCAGACAGTGAAGGGGTCATGTTTATGTTGGTGCTCTGTCACCTTACTGTACGCTTGTCCTCTGCCAGACAGTGAAGGGGTCATGTTTATGTTGGTGTACTGTCACCTTACTGTAAGATTGTCTTCTGCCAGAGAGTGAAGGGGTCATGTTTATGTTGTTGCTCTGTCACCTTACTGTAAGATTGTCCTCTGCCAGAGAGTGAAGGGGTCATGTTTATGTTGGTGCTCTGTCACCTTACTGTACGCTTGTCCTCTGCCAGAGAGTGAAGGGGTCATGTTTATGTTGGTGTACTGTCACCTTACTGTACGCTTGTCCTCTGCCAGAGAGTGAAGGGGTCATGTTTATGTTGGTGCACTGTCACCTTACTGTAAGATTGTCCTCTGCCAGAGAGTGAAGGGGTCATGTTTATGTTGGTGTACTGTCACCTTACTGTACGCTTGTCCTCTGCCAGAGAGTGAAAGGGTCATGTTTATGTTGGTGTACTGTCACCTTACTGTACGCTTGTCCTCTGCCAGACAGTGAAGGGGTCATGTTTATGTTGGTGCTCTGTCACCTTACTGTAAGATTGTCCTCTGCCAGACAGTGAAGGGGTCATGTTTATGTTGGTGCACTGTCACCTTACTGTACGCTTGTCCTCTGCCAGACAGTGAAGGGGTCATGTTTATGTTGGTGCACTGTCACCTTACTGTACGCTTGTCCTCTGCCAGACAGTGAAGGAGTCATGTTTATGTTGGTGCACTGTCACCTTACTGTACGCTTGTCCTCTGCCAGACAGTGAAGGGGTCATGTTTATGTTGGTGTACTGTCACCTTACTGTACGCTTGTTCTCTGCCAGACAGTGAAGGGGTCATGTTTATGTTGGTGCTCTGTCACCTTACTGTAAGATTGTCCTCTGCCAGACAGTGAAGGGGTCATGTTTATGCTGGTGCACTGTCACCTTACTGTAAGATTGTCCTCTGCCAGAGAGTGAAGGGGTCATGTTTATGTTGGTGTACTGTCACCTTACTGTACGCTTGTCCTCTGCCAGACAGTGAAGGGGTCATGTTTATGTTGGTGCTCTGTCACCTTACTGTAAGATTGTCCTCTGACAGACAGTGAAGGGGTCATGTTTATGTTGGTGCACTGTCACCTTACTGTAAGATTGTCCTCTGCCAGACAGTGAAGGGGTCATGTTTATGTTGGTGCACTGTCACCTTACTGTAAGATTGTCCTCTGCCAGACAGTGAAGGGGTCATGTTTATGTTGGTGCTCTGTCACCTTACTGTAAGATTGTCCTCTGCCAGACAGTGAAGGGGTCATGTTTATGTTGGTGTACTGTCACCTTACTGTAAGATTGTCCTCTGCCAGACAGTGAAGGGGTCATGTTTATGTTGGTGTACTGTCACCTTACTGTAAGATTGTCCTCTGCCAGAGAGTGAAGGGGTCATGTTTATGTTGGTGCACTGTCACCTTACTGTAAGATTGTCCACTGCCAGACAGTGAAGGGGTCATGTTTATGTTGGTGTACTGTCACCTTACTGTAAGATTGTCCTCTGCCAGACAGTGAAGGGGTCATGTTTATGTTGGTGTACTGTCACCTTACTGTAAGATTGTCCTCTGCCAGACAGTTAAGGGGTCATGTTTATGTTGGTGTACTGTCACCTTACTGTAAGATTGTCCTCTGCCAGACAGTGAAGGGGTCATGTTTATGTTGGTGCTCTGTCACCTTACTGTACGCTTGTCCTCTGCCAGACAGTGAAGGGGTCATGTTTATGTTGGTGTACTGTCACCTTACTGTAAGATTGTCCTCTGCCAGAGAGTGAAGGGGTCATGTTTATGTTGGTGCAGTGTCACCTTACTGTACGCTTGTCCTCTGCCAGACAGTGAAGGGGTCATGTTTATGTTGGTGCACTGTCACCTTACTGTACGCTTGTCCTCTGCCAGACAGTGAAGGGGTCATGTTTATGTTGGTGCTCTGTCACCTTACTGTACGCTTGTCCTCTGCCAGACAGTGAAGGGGTCATGTTTATGTTGGTGCTCTGTCACCTTACTGTAAGATTGTCCTCTGCCAGAGAGTGAAGGGGTCATGTTTATGTTGGTGTACTGTCACCTTACTGTAAGATTGTCCTCTGCCAGACAGTGAAGGGGTCATGTTTATGTTGGTGCTCTGTCACCTTACTGTACGCTTGTCCTCTGCCAGACAGTGAAGGAGTCATGTTTATGTTGGTGTACTGTCACCTTACTGTAAGATTGTCCTCTGCCAGACAGTGAAAGGGTCATGTTTATGTTGGTGTACTGTCACCTTACTGTAAGATTGTCCTCTGCCAGACAGTGAAGGGGTCATGTTTATGTTGGTGTACTGTCACCTTACTGTAAGATTGTCCTCTGCCAGACAGTGAAGGGGTCATGTTTATGTTGGTGTACTGTCACCTTAATGTTAGATTGTCCTCTGTCAGACAGTGAAGGGGTCATGTTTATGTTGGTGCTCTGTCACCTTACTGTAAGATTGTCCTCTGCCAGACAGTGAAGGGGTCATGTTTATGTTGGTGTACTGTCACCTTACTGTAAGATTTTTCCCTTCCAGAGAGTGAAGGGGTCATGTTTATGTTGGTGCACTGTCACCTTACTGTACGCTTGTCCTCTGCCAGACAGTGAAGGGGTCATGTTTATGTTGGTGTACTGTCACCTTACTGTAAGATTGTCTTCTGCCAGAGAGTGAAGGGGTCATGTTTATGTTGGTGCACTGTCACCTTACTGTAAGATTGTCCTCTGCCAGACAGTGAAGGGGTCATGTTTATGTTGGTGCTCTGTCACCTTACTGTACGCTTGTCCTCTGGCAGACAGTGAAGGGGTCATGTTTATGTTGGTGTACTGTCACCTTACTGTAAGATTGTCTTCTGCCAGAGAGTGAAGGGGTCATGTTTATGTTGTTGCTCTGTCACCTTACTGTAAGATTGTCCTCTGCCAGAGAGTGAAGGGGTCATGTTTATGTTGGTGCTCTGTCACCTTACTGTACGCTTGTCCTCTGCCAGAGAGTGAAGGGGTCATGTTTATGTTGGTGTACTGTCACCTTACTGTACGCTTGTCCTCTGCCAGAGAGTGAAGGGGTCATGTTTATGTTGGTGCACTGTCACCTTACTGTAAGATTGTCCTCTGCCAGAGAGTGAAGGGGTCATGTTTATGTTGGTGTACTGTCACCTTACTGTACGCTTGTCCTCTGCCAGAGAGTGAAAGGGTCATGTTTATGTTGGTGTACTGTCACCTTACTGTACGCTTGTCCTCTGCCAGACAGTGAAGGGGTCATGTTTATGTTGGTGCTCTGTCACCTTACTGTAAGATTGTCCTCTGCCAGACAGTGAAGGGGTCATGTTTATGTTGGTGCACTGTCACCTTACTGTACGCTTGTCCTCTGCCAGACAGTGAAGGGGTCATGTTTATGTTGGTGCACTGTCACCTTACTGTACGCTTGTCCTCTGCCAGACAGTGAAGGGGTCATGTTTATGTTGGTGCACTGTCACCTTACTGTACGCTTGTCCTCTGCCAGACAGTGAAGGGGTCATGTTTATGTTGGTGTACTGTCACCTTACTGTACGCTTGTTCTCTGCCAGACAGTGAAGGGGTCATGTTTATGTTGGTGCTCTGTCACCTTACTGTAAGATTGTCCTCTGCCAGACAGTGAAGGGGTCATGTTTATGCTGGTGCACTGTCACCTTACTGTAAGATTGTCCTCTGCCAGACAGTGAAGGGGTCATGTTTATGTTGGTGTACTGTCACCTTACTGTACGCTTGTCCTCTGCCAGACAGTGAAGGGGTCATGTTTATGTTGGTGCTCTGTCACCTTACTGTAAGATTGTCCTCTGTCAGACAGTGAAGGGGTCATGTTTATGTTGGTGCACTGTCACCTTACTGTAAGATTGTCCTCTGCCAGACAGTGAAGGGGTCATGTTTATGTTGGTGCACTGTCACCTTACTGTAAGATTGTCCTCTGCCAGACAGTGAAGGGGTCATGTTTATGTTGGTGCTCTGTCACCTTACTGTAAGATTGTCCTCTGCCAGACAGTGAAGGGGTCATGTTTATGTTGGTGTACTGTCACCTTACTGTAAGATTGTCCTCTGCCAGACAGTGAAGGGGTCATGTTTATGTTGGTGTACTGTCACCTTACTGTAAGATTGTCCTCTGCCAGAGAGTGAAGGGGTCATGTTTATGTTGGTGCACTGTCACCTTACTGTAAGATTGTCCACTGCCAGACAGTGAAGGGGTCATGTTTATGTTGGTGTACTGTCACCTTACTGTAAGATTGTCCTCTGCCAGACAGTGAAGGGGTCATGTTTATGTTGGTGTACTGTCACCTTACTGTAAGATTGTCCTCTGCCAGACAGTGAAGGGGTCATGTTTATGTTGGTGTACTGTCACCTTACTGTAAGATTGTCCTCTGCCAGACAGTGAAGGGATCATGTTTATGTTGGTGTACTGTCACCTTACTGTACGCTTGTCCTCTGCCAGACAGTGAAGGAGTCATGTTTATGTTGGTGTACTGTCACCTTACTGTACGCTTGTCCTTTGCCAGAGAGTGAAGGGGTCATGTTTATGTTGGTGCACTGTCACCTTACTGTACGCTTGTCCTCTGTCAGCTGCATGAACATGGGCAAACATTTTCTATTGTGTACATGATCTATCAATTATCTATCTATCTATCTATCTATCTATCTATCATCTATCTATCTATCTATTGTCTATCTATCATCTATCTATTATCTATCTATCTATCTATCATCTATCTATCTATCTATCTATTGTCTATCTATCTATCATCTATCTATCTCTATCTATTATCTATCTATCTATCTATCTATCATCTATCTATCTATCTATCTATCTATCTATCTACCTATCAATCAATCAATCATCTATTTATCTATTAATGTATCATCTATCTATCTATCATCTATCTATCTATTGTCTAGCTATCTATCATCTATCTATTTCTATCTATTATCTATCTATCTATCAATCAATCATCTATCAATTATCTATCTATCTATCTATCATCTATCTATCTTTCATTTATCTATTTAATCCCTGCAGTGGCAGCAATGTAGTACTGGGAGCCAGCTGAACACATTTTGTGAGCCAATGACAAAAGACATGTGTGCATCTGCTAATCGCTTGCTAGGTCCCAGCAGTGCATTTCTGCTACTGAATCTACCTATGTATGCTTTTCAACAAAGTTAATTAATAGAACAAAGTACAATTGATAATAGAAGTGAATTCCCCTTTAATGATTGCAATGAATGTGTTGATTTGTCATAATGCAAGATACAGGAGGAGTAATAATTACTAGTTCATAAATAGAAAATTGGAGAAATGTGCGATTCGTTTCATATCGATTCGGAAATTCGGCCGAATTCGTAAAATTCAGGATTCGGATCGATTCAAATTTCCAAATTAAAATAGTGCTGAATCTACCAAATCGATCCGAATTAGTTCGGATTTATTTGGATTTATTCGGTTGATTCGAATGGCCATGGATTACACTAGTATTGTACAGTATATTAGGTTATATCACTCTGCTATGGGTTACACCTAGTATACAGTACATAATACTAGTCTAATACACAGCACATCCCACCTAACACGTATCGAAATTCAGAATTTCCGAACTGAACCGAATCGAACCGAATCAAACCGAATTTATTCGAATCCAAATAAATCCAAAAAGAATCCGAACCGAATTGATTCAAATTTTTCCAAATTTTAATCGATCTGAACTGAAATTCGAAAAAATCTGAATCGTTCCGAACCGAATTTTTTCGCCATGCACATGTCTAGAAAGTTGTGTCTGATGACCCTTTAAACACATAGCCAATTACTGGCTTTTCCCATCTCTCTGTAGGTAATACATAGCTACATAGGATAATTTGTATAATAATGAAATACACTATTGAATTAGAGCATTGTATAGCAGTAGAATGTAAGGATACCTTGCTACATATAGTGTTAAGCTTACTTTACTTTGCTGAAGCTTTTATAGAATACATTAAACTCCCTGCTATAAACCATAAGTATTATATTCTCGTTCCCATTTCATTTTTGTTTTCTCTTTGTCATATAACAGTTTAGATGCTTATACTGCAGGACAAAATGCGCTAAGTGCTTACTTGCCAAATACCACAAACAGTCCCTTATTCTTTTTAAATCCTCAAATGACCTCCTGTGCACTGTACACCAACGTTAGTAATTTAACTAATAGCAGCTAGCGATATCACAGATGGGTCAATCACACTTCTCCTGGCTGTGGGCTACTTCAACAAGCAACATCAGCTGCTCTCCATACCAAAGCAAGAGAGGCTCACGGAAATACTACATAAGTTTTACATGCCCAACCATTTTTAACTCCTTAATGATATGGATTAACCCTGTATGTAGTGTGTCCTTAAAGTGATGGTAAACGTTATATGTTTTAAAATCAGATCCAGAATCTGAACAATATTTTAGATGGACTTTAATTGATAAGTTCTAGTAAAGAAGCACTGTTTACTCTTTAATCTAGCTGTGCTTATCTATACCCCGCGCTCTGGCCGCACACTTCAAAGCACATATTTTTGTGAGCTAACAGTTTGAACTGTTTTCCAATCAAAAAAAGTGCCGTATGGCTAGATCGCTGATTAGAGAACAGTTCAAACGCTTTGCTCACAAAAACAAAAGGGTTTTGAAGTGGGTGGCCGGAGTGCAGGGTATTAGAACAGCACAGCTAAATTAAATAGTAAGTGACAGCGCATCTTTATTAGAAGTACTTAATAAAAGGGACATAATGCTAAATCACATGAAAGTGATGAAGCATAACTGTAAAAACCTGGCAGGAAAAGATCACCAGAACATCAGTTATACTTCACCTACTGTCCAGTTGCAAGAAAAAAAATACTTATAACTTATAATACTTACATATGGGCAGTGGATCCTATTCGTTGCTGCCTGTATGTATCATTACACACTTAAGTGAGCATGTAATGTTGCCCCCTTCTCTCGTGCATCCAATGTGTGAGAGAAGGGCCTGTCAATCACCCCAAGTGAGCAAGTTCAGGGTGATTTCTCTCTGCCACCTCTGATGATCTCTGCTTCTTACATTGCGTGAAGCCGCCTCTATGTGCGAACCTGCTCCATAAGGGCTCCGGAGCAGCTTACGCTGTTTAGTACACAGAGCCCTATAAGTGTGCACAAGATGCAAGCAGTGCAGATCACTAATATCAAATGTATACAGTTCATAACACATCCCTATTGCAGGGTTAAGGACTCTTTAAGTGCTTGTAGGGAAGTGTTTCTACTTGTGGCAAAAGTTTGCACAAGCATTTAATTATAGTTTTCATTGCACGTGCAATACTCAGCTTGTAACATGAAGGTAAATTCTACTGGCATGCTAAATAGCGCGTCCAATTTCATATCACTTCAGGCACTAATATAGCTGAGCATAAGAAACAAGCGTTTGCTTTTTGTCACCAATGACACCAATACCAAATGAAGTGACAAGCACAAAATGTTACCTTCCTGGCAATTTAGTCCGGAGTCTTTGGAAGCTATTATGCTAATAACTTTGTATATATTTTGTATTTATTTGTGGTTTTAAAGGGACATGAACCCCTACATTTTCTATCATGATTCAGATAGAGCATACAGTTTTAAACAACTTTCGATTTGACTTCTATTATAACATTTACTTTATTCTCTTGGCATCCTTTGTTTAAGGAGCAACACTACACTAGTGGGAGCTAGCTGAACACATTGGGTGAGACAATTTTTATGAGGCATATGTGTATAGCCACCAATCAAAAGTAAGCTCCCAATAGTGCATTTCTGCTCTAGAGCCTACCTATGTATGTTTTTCAATAAAGGAAATCAAGAGAACAAGTGCGATAGATAATAAAATAAAATGGAAAGTTTTTAAAAGTATGACCTGTTCTATCTGAATCATATACGTCTAATTGTGGTCTTACTGTCCCTTTAACATTCTTTGCTTCAGTTTTTTATGTGTTTACAGTCTCTTACGCACATTGTCACATTTTTCACATAATAAATTAACTGAAGATGAATATAAAACCCACCAGTGATTAATAGCTTTTTGCTTTTACAGAATAATTACCACTAGGTGGAAGTAGAAAACTTTAAATTGAATGCAGCAAATTTGTATAAATAGAGAATTCAATATTGCAGTATTGTATTTTATGGTCAGAAATGGCTTCAACACGCTGCACGCTGTTTGTATGAAATGGCTACTGTAAGTGATATGACGTGCCGACTGTTTGTGTGAAATGACTACTGTAAGTGATATGATGTGCCGACTGTTTGTGTAAAGTGGCTAATGTAAGTGATATGACGTGCCGACTGTTTGTGTGAAATGGCTACTGTAAGTGATATGACGTGCCGACTGTTTGTGTGAAATAACTACTGTAAGTGATATGATGTGCCGACTGTTTGTGTAAAGTGGCTACTGTAAGTGATATGACGTGCTGACTGTTTGTGTGAAATGGCTACTATAAGTGATATGACGTGCCGACTGTTTGTGTGAAATGGCTACTGTAAGTGATATGACGTGCCGACTGTTTGTGTGAAATGGCTACTGTAAGTGATATGACATGCCGACTGTTTGTGTAAAGTGGCTACTGTAAGTGATATGACATGCCAACTGTTTATGTGAAATGGCTACTGTAAGTGATATGACGTGCCGACTGTTTGTGTAAAGTGACTACTGTAAGTGATATGACGTGCCAACTGTTTGTGTAAAGTGGCTACTGTAAGTGATCTGACATGCCGACTGTTTGTGTGAAATGGCTACTGTAAGTGATATGACGTGCCGACTGTTTGTGTGAAATGGCTACTGTAAGTGATATGACGTGCCGACTGTTTGTGTGAAATGGCTACTGTAAGTGATATGACGTGCCGACTGTTTGTGTGAAATGGCTACTGTAAGTGATATGACATGCCGACTGTTTGTGTAAAGTGACTACTGTAAGTGATATGACGTGCCGACTGTTTGTGTAAAGTGGCTACTGTAAGTGATATGACGTGCCGACTGTTTGTGTGAAATGGCTACTGTAAGTGATATGACGTGCCGACTGTTTGTGTGAAATGGCTACTGTAAGTGATATGACGTGCCGACTGTTTGTGTGAAATGGCTACTGTAAGTGATATGACGTGCCGACTGTTTGTGTAAAGTGGCTACTGTAAGTGATATGACGTGCCAACTGTTTGTGTAAAGTGGCTACTGTAAGTGATATGACATGCCGACTGTTTGTGTGAAATGGCTACTGTTAGTGATATGACGTGCCGACTGTTTGTGTAAAGTGGCTACTGTAAGTGATATGATATGCCAACTGTTTGTGTGAAATGGCTACTGTAAGTGACATGACGTGCCGACTGTTTGTGTGAAATGGCTACTGTAAGTGCTATGACATGCCGACTGTTTGTGTGAAATGACTACTGTAAGTGATATGACGTGCTGACTGTTTGTGTGAAATGGCTACTGTAAGTGATATGACATGCCGACTGTTTGTGTGAAATGACTACTGTAAGTGATATGACGTGCCGACTGTTTGTGTAAAGTGGCTACTGTAAGTGATATGACGTGCCGACTGTTTATGTGAAATGGCTACTGTAAGTGATATGACATGCCGACTGTTTGTGTGAAATGACTACTGTAAGTGATATGACGTGCCGACTGTTTGTTTGAAATGGCTACTGTAAGTGATATGACGTGCCGACTGTTTGTGTGAAATGGCTACTGTAAGTGATATGAAGTGCCGACTGTTTCTGTAAAGTGGCTACTGTAAGTGATATGACGTGCCGACTGTTTGTGTGAAATGGCTACTGTAAGTGATATGACATGCCGACTGTTTGTGTGAAATGACTACTGTAAGTGATATGACGTGCCGACTGTTTGTGTGAAATGGCTCCTGTAAGTGATATGACATGCCGACTGTTTGTGTGAAATGGCTACTGTAAGTGATATGACGTGCCGACTGTTTGTGTGAAATGGCTACTGTAAGTGATATGACGTGCCGACTGTTTGTGTAAAGTGGCTACTGTAAATGATATGACGTGCCGACTGTTTGTGTAAAGTGGCTACTGTAAGTGATATGACGTGCCGACTGTTTGTGTAAAGTGGCTACTGTAAATGATATGACGTGCCGACTGTTTGTGTAAAGTGGCTACTGTAAGTGATATGACGTGCCGACTGTTTATGTGAAATGGCTACTGTAAGTGATATGACATGCCGACTGTTTGTGTGAAATGACTACTGTAAGTGATATGACGTGCCGACTGTTTGTTTGAAATGGCTACTGTAAGTGATATGACGTGCCGACTGTTTGTGTGAAATGGCTACTGTAAGTGATATGAAGTGCCGACTGTTTCTGTAAAGTGGCTACTGTAAGTGATATGACGTGCCGACTGTTTGTGTGAAATGGCTACTGTAAGTGATATGACATGCCGACTGTTTGTGTGAAATGACTACTGTAAGTGATATGACGTGCCGACTGTTTGTGTAAAGTGGCTACTGTAAGTGATATGACATGCCGACTGTTTGTGTGAAATGACTACTGTAAGTGATATGACATGCCGACTGTTTGTGTGAAATGACTACTGTAAGTGATATGACGTGCCGACTGTTTGTGTGAAGGCTACTGTAAGTGATATGACATGCCGACTGTTTGTGTGATTACTGTAAGTGACATGATGTGCCGACTAAAAATATACCAATAATATAAATAGAATAATATATATTCTAAAATCAAAACACTTTACTGGGTCAGGCGTGCCTTTCCTTTCCAACACTTGCTGGGGCTGCTCTCTGCAAGTTGTGAGATATCTCATAAAAAGTAATGGATCTCGCTGGAAAGGGAAATATTGATGGGAAGAGCAAAGTTAGCAGGGAGCAAGGAGCCCACTTTATTTATTAAATCCTGCAGCCAATATTAATCTGATTACTCTGCTTTATGGCACCTTATGCCACCTCTACTGTCATATACACGTTTCTCTATGAAGGCAATAAGTATTTTTACATAATCTCACAACTATTTAGTTTGCAAGAAAAAGCAGTGAGATCGGTTTATAAAATACACCAGACCTGGAGGACAGTATTTCTGCTACACCTATAGAACTCCCATGTTCAGCCAACTAGAAGAGGAGGGGAAACTCATTTTACTACAATAAGGAAAATAATATGCTTAGAATTTATAATAAATACAAATGCCAGTGTTTTTTGTATGTGCAGTGTAGTTTTATTATGATTCTACTGTGCACCTTAAATCATTTTGTTTCTGCACAGTTTCAATATACATATAAATATTATCATAAAATAAGTTTATAGAACAATTTTGTTGTGGTTTTTAATATAATTAAACAAGAGGGTTTCTCATCATAGTTCATATAAATATGAAGGGAGGGAGGATATTTATAAAATATCTCCCATTGAGTTTATTCCTAAATCAATTTATTATAATTGTTTCAACAGTCTGCACCAGAGAGAGGCTTACTGGATATGGAAAATAAAAACTTTGTCCCTATAAGGCCCCAATGAAAATATAGACTTGGCAGCTTTTTAATTCATAAAATTAGGGAGTAGTTATAGTTTTTTGCATTTTAGACATCACAGATTAGAATTTATTTTGTATATTGATACATAATTGAGTTATAAGACACAATAGATATTAATATAACTTTTACACTCACATTATTTTTATTGGTAGTCCATCACATCCATTGATAAGGAGGATTTGGGGTTTGCACATTTCCCCTGTATGAGGTCACAGGCTAATTTTGCGGCTGGTTGGCAGGGAGTAATTATGTCCCGCAGGATTTGCTGTAGTCTCCACGCGATGACCGATGCCCATGTGTAATGGGTGGTCACTTGTTGCAGAAGCAGTGATGCGCTATCAGGAAATAATGTATCCTAGAGCCGTTACATCAGTAGGGGCTTTGTCCTCTGGCTGGTGGACAAACAGAGGAGAAGTGATGCTTATACATGCAAGGGTTTTAAGGCAAGCGGCATATTTTAAATACATTTTATGGTGCAAAAATCACCTTAGTGTTTGAAATAGTTTTGAAGTGTGTCATACTATGTAAGTGTTCAATAATGTTAACACATTAGGAGTGCATATTAACCAATAGCACAATGTATAAGCGATAGTTCTTAATCATCGGGCAATTTTAAATGTAAATCTATACCCAATCAAACACCGGATGGAGCCAGGTGAGGGGCTCTCTCTGATATATCCAGCTTGCATGAATTGCACTGCATTATAGTGCAACACTTTTGTGAGTATATCTCTATGGTGGGATAGTATTTGGGTCTTGGTGTGCGAGATGAGTGCCTAATATACTGTACTATTGGAGAGCCATCTTGCTTTCTGTATTTCATAATTCCAAGTGATCCTGGTGCATCACAACTACCAACAACAGCTGTAGTGGGCACCTTTGTACATTTGACCATTTTTTATGGACTCTGTGTGGTGACTTTTTATAAGTTTTGATATATATTTTAGAAAAAAAAATCATATATACTGTATATATATATATATATATATATATATATATATATATATATATATATATATATATTAGAATAAAAGGAAACATTCTTTTATGTGAAGAACATATTAATTTCAAGTATTCCTAACTCACTTCAGGCTTAGAGCAGTTGGTCTAGCATGGTGTTGGATTAGCGTGCAGGCAATAACTTTTAGTTTTTTTTCAGCACCCCCCAAAGAAGTCTATCGAGAGAATGCGTTAGCATGGTCTCGATATACAAAGTCCTGACGTTCGCTCAATTCTGTCTTCAACTCATGCTCTAACTTTTTATTTATAACTTGTAATTCACACGCTAAAAATTAAAAACAGGGTTACAGATTAGAACAATAATAAGACTTGATTGGTATGTAATACAATTAATAAATGTGAGGTAGATAATACTAACAGTTAAGCTTGTAATTTTATAACATCTATCTATCAATCCTTTTATCTATCTATCATCTATCTATCTATCTATCTATCTATCTATCTATCTATTTATCTATCCATACATATACATACATGGCAGCTCCAAAATGGCAATGCACTGCATTTCCTGAGTTTACTTGAACTGTGTTTTACCTCTTTGCATGGCTAATACACATAGGGGTCGATTCCAATCCAAAATTTTCGTTTGACATCTGAAAAATGGGACAGGAAATATTTTTTTTAATCAAAGTGATAACAATCTTATTGGAACACACACAGCTGAGCTTGATAATTCCCAAGATATTTGATCTCGATTTCATACATTGGCATCTTTAACCACAACTTCTTTCTCAAAATAGAGAAAACAGAGGCGCTTTTGGGTCCACAAACCATTCAATAAGAGAATGTCCTAGAGGTAACATGATCTGATGATGGACAACTCTTCTTTTTCTTCCAGTTAGAAGGAGAAAATGAATGTTCCTATAAAACAACAATAATGCACCACATTTTGTAATTTGTATGCAAAGTAAGTATGATATACAACAAGAAACGTACCCACAAGGACAATAGCACTCTGGACTATTGACAGTGGGCAAGCTCACTGATCTCACAGTCTCAGGAGCAGCCAGGCTCATCACCTCTCTGTATACAATGCTTCACGTTAAATATCAAACAGCAGCAACAAGGAAAAGTTAAAAATATTTATTAAAACAAAAATAAAATAAGAGAAACTCCTCATATAAGGGTCCCTGTATGTATATATATATATATATATATAGACAGGCAGAAAAATTGCACTCCCAATAACCAAAGTCCTTATGCCCTGGGTGCAGCAAACAGAATAAATAGACATGCAGGACAATCGCACTCCAAGGGACTTTCCAAAATCACTTTAATCAGTGATTAAAGTGATTTTGGAAAGTCCCTTGGAGTGCGCTTGTCCTGCATGTCTATATATATATATATATATATATATATATACATACAACATGTTTCTCATTGATCAACCCATTGTATCATCAGGCATACTAAAACAAGCATATATGATCATTTAAATAAAATGTATCGTCCAATCACAAATTGCTGCTATACAATATATGCGATCACAAAATCACACATAATTACATATAACACCAGTCACAATATTAACTTTTTAACGCCGTTATGCCATTCTATTCCTTCATAATTACACTGGGCTTTAGAGCCGTTATGACGGAATAGAACATCATAGCCAACGGTTTTCCGGAAGCCTTCTGCACTTCCTGGATTTGATTGCGGTCTGGAGGGCGTTCCTAGGGTTATAGGGATGCCCCCCCAGACACAATCGCGTGCTTTCAATTTTTCTACATCGGAACTGTTGTTCCGATGTAGACACTTTAACCCTGGCAGGAAAGGGTTCGAATCAATGATGCCAATGTGTACAGTACCGCCCCCTTAATCCCAAGTGCTCAGAGGAGTTGGACCTATGTAGCCTCCAAATACCATGATAAAGTGGTGCTTCACTAAATATGCACTGTATACATTGAATAAATTCAAATATTACACCAAATCATAATTTATTTATGCCAATATGACATTGCATTCATATACAATTTGTGCTCTGTAAGCATGGTCTCATCATCATTTCCCTGTATCCAATCACATTTAAGAAATGCTACAACTATATAATATTAATCTAATCTATATCTAAGCATTTTGTTTAATATTTTTTTTCAGTCATTAATTGATAAAACACAGAGGGAAATTCTCTTTAATAAGAAGAAAGTGACTGCAGCTTATATCATCTTCTGTATTGGGATTTTAACAGTTCTCATACTGAGTGATGAAACGTTTAATTCACAAGGTTTAAAATATTATCAAATGTTCCAGATCTTAGGTGGAGAAGAGAAATCACAGAGAGCTTATTCTTCGTGATTGACAGTCCCTTCTCTCGCACGAGTGAATTGGCTGGCATTACACACTCAGCGGAGTGTGTAATGCTGCATATGGGCAAGCAGACGAACAGATCCGCTGCCCGTATGCAGCGAAGGCGCGCGGACAGCTTCTCAAGTTGAGTAGCTGTCCGCACGCCTTTTAATACATGGGGCTTAAAGTGTTAAATCCAGATCAGAAAGACGTGATTGTTGATAGAAATCTCATTTAAGAAGACAAATTTACTGTATATTTTAATAACAAAAAAGCTACTATAAAATAAAACAACAAAAAATAAAGTGATTTCTAATTGTTATTTCTAGATACGGTCATCATTTCAGTTTCTTGCACTATCTGCAGATCTATTTTGCTGTATGACAAAAAAAGGCCAAAGGGGTTCATCGAATAATGTCTCAAGATAACCTAGTGGCATATGGATGAAACTTGTATTAGAACTAGACAGATTAGACCTAGCAAGTGAAGAGATAACTTAAACATCTTACAAGTTATAACATCTCCTAGACCAAGGATAGAGACAACAAATCCTCTCAAGTAAGATGTTTAAAATTACAGGGACCGTAAAGTAGCTAACATCTATCAAGGCAACTTTTAGCTCTTGCAGTGCAGATTACCTCGTGTAAACCTGCTAACTGTGAGGTAAACTCTCTACTTCCTCAGAGATAAATCACCCCAATCTCATCATTAGGCCTTGCTCTTATGTGATTGATTGAACAAGAGTTGGGAGCAGGGTTGCACAAGAGTTGGGGGCAGGGTTGCACAAGAGTATTGTGGTCGCCCAGAGATAGAGCACCAGAAAATATGTTTTGAGTGCCATAAGTTCACCATGCCTGCCTAACACATCTGACCACTTCTTTGGTAGCGTGAAAGGAAAGACTTTCTCTATGAAATAAGCATTTTAACGTATTACTTTTAAACAAACACTAATGAATTTATTTTATGTTATATTTCTGTTTTGTAAAACTCAGTCACCAAATACCATTGTTATGCTGTCTAGTTTTTTAGTATATTTATCATGAACCTGAAAAAGCTGAAGACCAATTAAGATTTTCCGGGGGTTCATGGGTTCCAAAAACACAGGGATTTTTCATTGTTGTACCCCGATTTCTCTGAGGAGGAGGGATAAATAGCACCTCACTGTAGCTGTTTCTTCCCACATAACCATACCTGGATTTAATGGCCACACCCTAATCACTTAGCACAATCTGATATTGCCACTACTTGGGATTTCAGTTGGCATTTCCGGGAACCCGGTTTGGACATACCTCAGCCAACTCTCACAAATAATATTGTCTCAGTTTAAAACAAGTTAATACTTCAAGAAAGAATCAGTGTTTTGTATTATTACATCCTTCTTTGGAACAAGCACATTACAACATTTGGTTTGTAGTAAACACACAAGTAGGTGATACTAACACACAAGTAGGTGATACTAACACACAAGTAGGTGATACTAACACACAAGTAGGTCATACTAACACACAAGTAGGTCATACTAACACACAAGTAGGTCATACTAACACACAAGTAGGTGATACTAACACACAAGTAGGTCATACTAACACACAAGTAGGTCATACTAACACACAAGTAGGTCATACTAACACACAAGTAGGTCATACTAACACACAAGTAGGTCATACTAACACACAAGTAGGTGATACTAACACACAAGTAGGTGATACTAACACACATCACAAATAAGTAGACTAACTCAGGGCATCCTGACATCTCTAATATCCCTGATTTCAAAGTACATGCAGATCCCTTTCAGAGTACAGGTATAAGGAGTCTTTTGTTCCAAAATTAAATGCAAGAAGTGCAAATGAAATGGTCTGCACTTAACCTTTTTATAATCCCTATATGACCAAGATTTTTAAATGTTTTTATGACTGTTTATTTTGGAATCACTTGATAAATGCATTGAATTGCATCATTCAGGGTGTTATTTTTATCAGCAATCCATAAAATGTGCATGGCTGATTTTTTAACTAAATCTCTAATATTGACTTTTCAGGATATGGAAGGTTCTCTTCTTAGAGATTCATTTAATTCTCAGTTTCATACATTGGCCCCAACTTTTCAGGTTAAAATATTTCTATCTATCTATCTATCTTTCTATCTACCTACATATCTACCTACCTATCTAACCTACCTATCTACCTACCTATCTACCTACCTATCTACCAACCTATCTACCTATCTCTCTCTCTCTATCTATCTATCTATCTATCTATCTATCTATCTATCTATCTATCTATCTATCTATCTATCTACCTATCTGCCTACCTACTTACCTACCTACCTACCTACCTATCTACCTACCTATCTGCCTACCTACCTACCTATCTATCTATCTATCTATCTATCTATCTATCTATCTATCTATCATCTATCTATCTATCTATCTATCTATCTATCTATATCTACCTATCTACCTACCTATAAATCTACCTATCTACTTACCTACCTATCTACCAATCTACCTATCTATTTATCTATCTACCTACCTATCTATCTACTTGTCTGTCTGTCTGTCTGCCTGCCTGTCTGTCTATTTATCTATGTATCATCTATCTATCATCTAACTATCTATCATCTATCTATTACAGTCATGTTGGCTTCATTCATTTTATTTTAAAGTATCTGTGAATGAAGATCACAAAAGAAGACGCCTCCTAGTGTAATACTGCAAATGGAACCAACAATATCATATCATGAAGTGGACATATACTCACAAGCAAAACAGCACCATTTGTGCTAAGTGGCACAAGCTGAGATCTTACAGTTTCCCAGCAAACTGATCCTCTGGAGGATGTAGAGGCCCAGGTGTACCAAGGATAGGTCCAATAAAGCTCAGGCTTCCATGATAATAAGCATAACTTTTATTAAAACCAATATTAAAAAAAACATTGGGTAAGTGGATTTACCCAAAGTAGTTAAAATGATATAAGCAACAGATTGCAACGCGTTTTTCAGCTTAAACCTAGCTGTTTCACTTACCCAATGTTTTTTTTAATATTGGTTTTAATAAAAGTTATGCTGATTATCATGGACGCCTGAGCTTTATTGGACCTATCCTTGGTACACCTGGGCCTCTACATCCTCCAGAGGTTTAGTTTGCTGGGTAACTGTAAGATCTCAGCTTGTGCCACTTAGCACAATTGGTGCTGCTTTGCTTGTGAGTATATTTCCACTTCATGATATGATATTGTTGGTTCCATTTGTAGTAGTAGACTAGGAGGCGCCTTCTTTTGTGATCTTCACTCACAGATACTTTTTATTTGTTGCTTTGTAAGGAGAAGAGCTGCCGTGACCATGAACATTTATCCACTGCTTGAGTTTAATCCCTTTAGTACAGAAGACCACATTGGGATTAAAAACATCTGTCCCTATAAAGGACTCAGATAAGGCTTTATCTACTAAATACTGTTCCTACTAAATACTGTACTAGGGGTGCACTCTTTATTTCTTGTATATAGACCTGTGTATTACATTTTGATCTGTATAGTTTATGTTATTAGATCTTATATTTTATGTGTTTTCACACACTTCACTATTAGTTCAATTCAGTTGAGCGCCCCCTAGAGTTGGACACGTTTGTGTCATCAACAGGTCTTTGCTATTTTTATTTATTTTATTTGTCAGTTATATTTTCTGAACATTCAGCATTTTTTGTTCTTTATGACTATTTTTAATTTTCCCTTTACTAAATATAATATTAGAATATCTGAACAATAACAATCCAATTTTCATTCTCAAAGATTTCAGTGTAACTATATTGGAGTCTATATTCATATTATTCAAATCTTTCTATTTATCTATTAGCTTGCATAATACATAAATAGGGCAAGACCCTTTAGCTGGTATATCAATTATGATTTGTAAAATGCTAAGTTCATGCATTAAACATACCATGAAACAGGAGTGGCATTCATAGTGGGGAAATCCCAGCCTACCTTTTGACCTTTCATTCTGAAAACACAGCTCAATATTACATGACAATTTGTTATAAATGTTTTCCCTATAGATTTAGTTACAGAGAGGAAACTGATTAAATATAGTCAGTAGCTATATAGTCTACACGCTATAAAGTTTCTTGTAACCTAACAGAATTTAGTAAATATGAATTTTATGAGTGTATAAACATTACATTGCGTAGTGATCTCCATCTTGCCATCTTCGTAATGCAAAGCTACATTGCATTTTTTCGGTTAGGGCAGCACAATAAAGGACAATAAAATATGTTATGGTTAAAGAAACAAGATTTTATTATAAATTAACAATATGTCTATATTTAGAATATCTGCTCATACATTTTGACATAATAAAGTTTTTTTAAAGTTGAGTAATGTAAAAGGGTTTTGAGTGTGTACGGTATATGGGTCACAAGAATACTGACCTTTGGGGAGCACAAAGTTTAAAAATTGTCTCCCCAGGTTGTTCCTGTATTACGGTACAACAGCACTTTGCCTAATAGCCTGCTCTTAGAGAATTTAATGTTCCAGAAAAATGTTCTGGGCAGTAACGTAATAAAATGATCTCATTTCCAGTCACAGCAGTAACCTAATGGAAATCAAAGGACCAGTTAAAAAATAGAGAACGGTGTAATTCATGGAATATACCAGTAAAGAAATGTATTAACCAGGTTTAGTGTTAGCAGAATGAATAATCACATGAGACAAGCAATTAAGGGTTATGGTAGAATCTGTATGCTCCCTGATCTTTCCTTCCAAAGGAAAATTGTTCAAAGTAATTAAAAATATAGTTGTGCCATGTAGGGTTGTGGACCTGTATTAGAAGCTTGGTGTAATGGGTCTCTGTAGTGACAGATAGAATAAGTAGGAAGAAGATGCCCATCTGCTAATAGATGCTGTGACACCAAGAAACTGTTGGTTTGTATTTCAATATAACAAATTTGCAAGCTAAAGACTTCTAAGACTGACTAATACTGTTGACTTATACTGAACATTGTGCGAATAGAAAATGTGTAATCTTACAAAAAAGTAATATGTTTCTATCTAAAGTCAACATTAGTATAATTATATTATATTGATCTTGCTGCTATTATGTAGCATTCGCTTGTTGTGTGCTACATGCAGATAGGATATGCAGAGAAAGCTTTCAGCAACTTTATTACATAATATAAAAGGCAATGCATATCTTTCTTTGTAACAGAGACTCCCTTGACTTGTTTCACGTTGTTATATCAGGCCTGATGCAGTGGAAATAAACAGATACTGTCTTCTTTGTTACACTGGTGAGTATTATATATTTGTTGTTATACAATGTAGTAAAGTTTGATGGATTCATTCACTGCATATCAACCACACAATTAGTTTAAGTTTACTTTATGGTTAGGCATAGAGGATTTCCAAAATCCAGTCTTCCCTGGGCATCAACATATTAGTGGTCTTACTATAACTTGCTCCTTTTGTGACCTTGTTAATGCTTATTATGTATTTGTTGCAAATAACATAGAAAACCACTCCCAGGCACTATCCCCATATGTACCATTCACTCCGCCACAAGCACTTAGAGTAGTGTTCCCAACTCCAGTCCTCAGGACCAGATATTCATTATGAGACCGATTTACCAAATGTCTGTCGGACCTGATCCGAGAGTGCAGATCAGGTCCAACAGACATCGCTGAATGCGGAGAGCAATACGCTCTCCGTATTCAGCATTGCACCAGCAGCTCACAAAAGCTGCTGGTGCAATGCTGCCCCCTGCAGATTTGCGGCCAATCAGCCGCCAGCAGAGAGGTGTCAATCAACCCAATCGTACTCAATCAGGTTGAATTGTGGCGATTCTTGTCTGCCTCATCAGAGCAGGCGGGCAGGGTTATGGAGCAGCGGTCTTTAGAACTTGTATTTCTGGCGAGTCTGAAGACTCGCCAGAAACACGGCCCTCAAGCTCCATCCGGAGCTTGATAAATGGGCCTCTATATCTTAATTAGAGCACAGGTGAAATAATAAGCTCTCCCATCAGATGATTATTTCACATGTACTCTACTTAAGATATAATGAACTTCTAGATTGTAAGACCACTTATATATTGATACCCAGGGCAGAGGCATGACCTTGGTATAAAGCTTTTAGTAAGTCTCTAAACATCTGCATAGCTTATAAATATGAATTTGTTTATACACCGGATGTGAGAACCCCCCCCCCATATATATGTAGTACGTTAAAGACTGTACACACTTTAATTCATTTTAAAGGGATATTACACATATGCTACATTACTTGACGTTAGTCAAACCTGACTAGAAAATATCTCACGAACATCTCTAAAAAAAGAAAACATTAATCTTTAAATGTCTTCAGTTGACCAGAATAAGTGCTGTGTGAGCAGTTACTGTTCTACTAGTCCTTTTACAGTCATCTGCACAATGAAAATAAAAGTCAGTCACCATCATCAGTGTTGCTCTCACACTTTGGGCTCAATTTATCAACTGGCAGGTGAATGAGGTTCACTATCATGAACCTTGTCTGCCCAGCCTTGCTGCTGCTTGTGCAATTCCGCCACCTGCTCGAGTGTGGCCAAAAACGAGCAAGCAGGGACTGTCAATCACCCCAACTGGATCTGATCAAGATGATTAAAATCCACCACATTTTAGGTGGTGGAGAGGTTAAGTAGCAGTGGTCTTAAGACCGTTGCTACTTAACTTGCATTTTAGACTCACTCACAAGAGCTTGAAACACTGGGGCTCCAAAGCTGCTCTCACAGCTTGATAAATGGAGTCCTTTGAGTTCCTGTAATCTCGTATTATTTTATAATACACTTCCAGATTGGCTGCATATAGCCCCTTTACAATGGGATGTGGCTACTGACGAAATTTTGAGATAATGGGACATATTTATCAAGCTCCTGAGGCGGCGGACAGGAATCAACCCAATCGAATACGATCGGGTTGATGGACACCCCCTGCTTATCGATGTGTAGCGATGTGCAGCGGACATGATACACTACTTCATATCATGTCCACTCGCACATTGAATAGATAATGCGGGAAACAGCACCTGTATGTAATATCCTGTGGCAAGACTCACTCGCACATTGATACATATGCCCCAAAATATCTTCTTTTTTTAAATATATCATGTGATTTTCTAGTCAGCTTTTAACAGACGTGCTGGAGCACTTTTAAATGATTTACCCTATGGGTAACATGTCCCAAACAAATATGGGAGGATGCATATATTGGGTGTATCATTAGTATCATAGTTGATGGGGATGAAAGACGACAAGAAGTCCATTGAGTTTACAGATACTTTTGATCCTAGTTTTATAATAATAAACCTGCTGAGTGAACTGACAGTAATACATATACATGCTTATCCACTTAATGTAAGCAATCATAGCCTGAGATTCTGTTATGAACCAAAATCATCCAGGCCCTTTCTACAGTTTATTAGCATCTTCATGTAAGAAGATTGTTATTACTCTTACAATACAAAAGCCTTTTCACTGCTGGAGATTAAATCTCCATTCCTGCATCTATAAAGTGTGACCTCTTGTCACAAACTATTTTCTTGGCATAAACAGTGCATCTGCCAACTCTCTACATGGACGATAAATATATATTTATAGAAAGTAATCGAACCACCCCTGATGTTCCACTATTGCAGAGTAAACAGTTATTCTGCAGCCCTTCTCTGATCTCTTTCTAGTTCTGCAATATCCTTTTAAATTATTGGTTGCCAAAACCATATTCAATACATAAAGTGAGGTCTTACTGATGGTTTATATAGGGGTATAATTAAGCTTTATCCAATTGCACCCATGTCTTTTTTTTTTTAAGTTGAGCCACAGTTTGATGTTTTGATTCAAACAAAAAGATTTGAGAAATTCTAAAAACCAGCCAGTGGGTATTATTTCACCAAGTTTAAGGTTCCAGTCCTTGTCAGGAGCAAAGATAAGTTAGGGTCTTCTTCGTATAATTTAAGACATGAAAACTTGTGGCTGAAGACCACTGTTGAAGAATAGCAATTGCAGCTCTATAGGCATTGATAGTCTAGCAGACATATTAGTTCTGCCTCTGATACATGAGAGAAAAATGTATTATTATAATAACTAGTAGCATAGTCTACGCTGTTCATTTTCTCATGTGAAGTATAAAATGAATGATTTCCCAGGAGTCTGATCCATATTGAAACAATGATTTTATTTTTTCACTGCTTACTTACATCAAAAACAGTTTCTCTGGGGCATTGGTGTCCTTGAGGGAATGCAAAAGGGGGTAAAGACCCTTTCAGGGATTATCCAAGTATAAGCCCTCCATTGAGTCACCCTTTTAATGCCAGTGAGTCACCATTCTTGAAATTATGTTCTCGTGTACAACAAGCAGTTCTATCTGCTGCAAATGGTGCCACTAATATTATGGTGTTGGGAGCATTTTATTTTCTCTTTATGCTTAGACATTAGCCCCAATGATCTATAAAATGGGCTAAACCGAATGTTTTAGCTTATAATAATAGTTTCCAAAAGATTTATACAGTGAGTATGTGTAAAAGATCATTCTGTGGCTTATTAGCCACAGCATGGTTTGCACCAGAGTGTCTTTTTGTGCACAGTAGCCAACTTAACCCCTTGTTTAGTAGAGACAGTTGTTCCATGGAAGTTCTCTCTGGCAGCCAAGGAGTTAAATAGACTAAAAGTTAAGTCTCTACTTGTTTGCAGACAATGTATTGATGTGTAGACGTACAATGTCATATGGCAGCATCCCTTTAACAAATTATTACATTATCTCTACTAAACATAAGATGAGTAGGGTTTTCTAATATACATTTATCTTATAGAAGATGGAACATGTCCAACGAAATAAAACTGCTTACTAAATACCAACTATTAACTTTACAATTCAAAATAGAGGAAAATGCACACACTGAAAATATATCGACCACGTCTGACTGCCTTGTGGCTGTTATCCAAATAGACTTTGGGTCCTGTCCCTGCCATTAACAGAAGGGATTTTATACTGTCCTTGGCACAATATGCAACTCTTTATCAAATTTATCACTGAGCATCGTATTTTGGATGACAATGTCAATACTGTTTGTTTCTATCTAAATCCAAAAAAATATTGATCATTTCAGAAAAAAAATGTAAATGGAACATCATGAAAATAGCAATTTTTAACATTTGATGAGAAAGTGATTTCTATTTTAATTTATAATATTAACCCTTTGGCTGTGAGAAAGGAATGGAACACATTGAGTAGAAACCTTTGATAACCAAGTAGTTAAAAAATGCGTCACATATAAAAAACAAAACAAAAAAAACTTGTATAAAGTTGGAAAGACAAATCTTACTAAATCACCCCAGAGGATGCAGATGTAACCTTTACTGTTATATATTATACAGAAAACAGGTTGTATATGAATTATAACAAAAGATCTCATCTTTGTAAATAGTAAGAACAGATGAACTACAGTAAATGACTTTCATCTATAAAGACTTGCCCATTACACAGAACACACACTGAGAACATATTTAGCATGGCAGATGGTCCTATTATCAACTAGAGAACCCTGCTTAGTGGAAAATTGTTGAGCGTCTCATTTTTTTGAACCCATATAAAACACAAAATAATAAATCTGCTACTAATTTTGCTTGAAAGAACATAAAACATTTAAGAAACTTGGCTAAGGGTTTGGTTATGAGTTGAGAAAATGTTTAAATGGGCTTATGAATGGTATCCAACAGGTTATGGAGTATTTGAACTCAACTTGAGATATATTTATTGACAAGCTTGTTGTCCCTATACACAAGTTTGTATTTTAACTTGCACCCCACAGATAGGATTGGCTAAATATTCATTTAGAAATTCACAATGTAAATGCAGATTAAAGTGTAAGTAAAGTTAAACTGACAGTTCGCTACCAATGCAAATAACATCAAAAATAAAGTATAGTTTCATTCATCGTTTTTTTTTTAAATACCTTTTTTAATGCAGTAATTTAGTTATTTATTATCCCGTCTAATAACCTCCTTCCTCCACCCGCATACAAATTTTTTTTCGGTTAGTAGTGACGTTCTCATCCGTATCTAACGGATTGGGTCCCCCACTGGCGTCTACATAGGAATTGATGACTCCCACTTCCTGTATTGCGCATGCGTTAGAGATTAATCTCTAGTACTCTGGATCTGCGCGTTCACAACTCCCGCATGCGCACTTTGAACAATCGATCGGCATCGGACCAAAACATTCTTCTTTCTGCAATCCCTTTTTCAAAGTAAGTTTAGATATAATAAAATGCAATTGATATATATATACACACTCTTAAAAAATATTTACATACTTATAAAGTTATACATTGATATACTGTATCGGAGTGTAGATGGCAGAATTGCGCATGCGCATAGTTCCAAACATCGAGAACGCGCACTCAGGAGGAGCGCATAAATCATTTAGAGAGACAAAGCAGGAAGAATGCAAGGGGGAGGAGGAAGCGGAGAAAATAGGGTATGAATAAATATAAGATTTACTTGAAAGCAATGGTGTTATTCAAAAAACAAAGTTAGCGACTAGGATGTTGGTCAGATTATATGTTATAAGATGCATTGCACTTAGAAAAACTTTACTTTCACTTTAACCATTGGTTAAACTTAGAATTTTACAGATATGTTATGTGTAGGCTAGTAGAATAATACTTTTATATATTTAAAGCGCGAAGCAGGAAAGTGTTTTATTATATCTCTTGCAAAGCTCACAGAGCTTTTCCAGCAACATCTTGCTGGTCATTTACAGACCGGGTGGTGAAAAACTTTACTTAACCAGTAAATCTCTATGCAAGCACTGGAGTTGTGTTACTGATGTTCCATGGTCAGTGCAGGTGGACATGGACTTATGATTCTTATGTGGTTAGAGTAGGGAATGCCATGAGTGTAGATATATTTGGTACTGTGGCAGGTGCCGTCACATAATGTGGGTGGAACCCAATAAATTATGGGAATTTTCCACCCAGGTCCTCTTTATAGGCGTGCAACCAGTTGCAGGCTAATTATGGGGCATGAATATGGACCAGGTAGAGCCATAGTGCTTGGGCTTAAAGAATGTAGAAATCATATATTTTTTTTAAATACAAACAGATAAGGGTGGAGACACATGATGGTGCAGGAGTGTAAAATGTATTAGGTTACAAGCACATAATCACATGGTGCCGCCGGCTAGGACCTGCTAGTGTGTATCAGTCATGCAGGAGCTGAAGGAACTCTTGAAGAAGATTCCCAGTAGAGCAGAAGCCATTGCATGGTATCAAGCATCACTGATACAGTTCATATTGACCTACTTGTGAAGTTTTCCTCTTCTTTAATAAGCAATCATTTTGGATACATTTTAAGCATTGTTCCCTCAGGTTCTGGACCACACAGCACTCTAAACATTTCTGTAAATTACAGCAACACAATGTAGCCATAACGTTATCAGCCGTTTTATGCTAAATCTTTAAACATTTTGAATATAGAAGAGAAACTGGTGGAAATGCACAGATAGTTTGTCCCTTAAAGGGATATTAAACAGTGCTCCTTTTGTAAAAACAAATATGTGAAATCAAAGTAAATATAAAAAGAAAAAGATTGTGTAAAAAACTGCAAAAAACCAACTTCTAACCCTCTTATGTAATTCCCCTTGTGTAAAGCGCTATGAGTCCAACCCAGAGAAAAGCGCTATATAAGTGGCTGTTATTATTTTTATTATTATTATAACTTATTTTCTTGCAAAATTAGCCCTTAAATTCTCAGTGTAGCCCTGCCCCACCAGTGTTTTAAGAGCAGAGAATTTCAAAACTTAAAGGGACAGCGTAGTCCAAAATAAACTTTCATGATTCAGATAGGGCATACCATTTTAAACAACTTTCCAATTTACTTTTATCATCAATTTTCCTTTGTTATCTTTTTATTCTTAGTTAAAAGCTAAATCCAGGAGGTTCATATGCTAATTTCTTAGCCCTTTAAAGGGACAGTCTACACCAGAATTGTTATTGTTTTAAAAGATAGATAATCCCTTTATTACCCATTTCCCAGTTTTGCATAACCAACACAGTTATAATAATATACTTTTAACCTCTGTGATTATCTTGTATCTAAGCCTCTGCAAACTGCCCCTTTTTTCAGTTCTTTTGACAGGCTTGCAGTCTAGCCAATCAGTGCATGCTCCCAGATTACTTCACGTGCACGAGCACAGTGTTATCTATATGAAATATGTGAACTAACACCCTCTAGTGGTAAAAAACTGTTAAAATGCAACCTGAAAGAGGTGGGCTTCAAGGTCTAAGAAATTAGCATATGAACCTCCTAGGTTAAGCTTTCAACTAAGAATACCAACGCCTAGATTTAGAGTTCTGCGGCCAAAGGGGTGCGTTAGCTACGTTGGCTTTTTTTCTCCCGCACCTTTTAAATACCGCTGGTATTTAGAGTTCACAGAATGGCTGCGTTAGGCTCCAAAAAGAGAGCGTAGAGCATATTTACCGCCACTACAACTCTCAATACCAGCGTTGCTTACGGACGCGGCCAGCTTCAAAAACGTGCTCGTGCATGATTCCCCCATAGGAAACAATGGGGCTGTTTGAGCTGAAAAAAACCTAACACCTGCAAAAAAGCAGCGTTCAGCTCCTAACGCAGCTACATTGTTTCCTATGGGGAAACACTTCCTAAGTCTGCACCTAACACTCTAACATGTACCCCGAGTCTAAACACCCCTAACCTTACACTTATTAACCCCTAATCTGCCGCCCCCGCTATCGCTGACCCCTGCATATTATTATTAACCCCTAATCTGCCGCTCCGTACACAGCTGCAACCTACGTTATACCTATGTACCCCTAATCTGCTGCCCCTAACATTGCAGACCCCTATATTATATTTATTAACCCCTAATCTGCCGTCCCCGCTATCGGTGACACCTGCATATTATTATTAACCCCTAATCTGCCGCTCGTACACCGCCGCAACCTACATTATCCCTATGTACCCCTAATCTGCTGCCCCTAACACCGCCGACCCCTATATTATATTTATTAACCCCTAATCTGCCGCCCCCAACGTCGCCTCCACCTACCTACAATTATTAACCCCTAATCTGCCGACCGGATCCCACCGCTACTATAATAAATGTATTAACCCCTAAAGCTAAGTCTAACCCTAACCCTAACACCCCCCTAAGTTAAATATAATTTAAATCTAACTAAATAAATTAACTCTTATTAAATAACTTATTCCTATTTAAAGCTAAATACTTACCTGTAAAATAAACCCTAATATAGCTACAATATAAATTATAATTATATTGTAGCTATTTTAGGATTAATATTTATTTTACAGGCAACTTTGTAATTATTTTAACCAGGTACAATAGCTATTAAATAGTTAAGAACTATTTAATAGTTACCTAGTTAAAATAATTACAAAATTACCTGTAAAATAAATCCTAACCTAAGTTACAATTAAACCTAACACTACACTATCATTAAATTAATTAAATACCTACAATTATCTACAATTAAACCTAACACTACACTATCAATAAATTAAAGGGACAGTAAACCTTAAAAATAATGTTATATAATTCTGCACATAGTGCAGAATTATATAACATTATTCAAGTGCTATTGTTCTAAAAGCCTTTTTTACCTTTTAATATTTTAAAAATATGGCGCTCTCTGCTGAGCGGGTCTGTTATATTTAGTCATCGCATCGGGCCAGCTGTATAGTCACAGCCCGGCCCGACCGCGCCATAAGACCAAGAGCTGCCCTTAGTGCTATGGCACGGTCGGGCCGGGCTGTGACTATACAGCTGGCCCGATGCGATGACTAAATATAACAGACCCGCTCAGCAGAGAGCGCCATATTTTTAAAATATTAAAAGGTAAAAAAGGCTTTTAGAACAATAGCACTTAAATAATGTTATATAATTCTGCACTATGTGCAGAATTATATAACATTATTTTTAAGGTTTACTGTCCCTTTAATTAAATACAATTCCTACAAATAAATACAATGAAATAAACTAACTAAAGTACAAAAAATAAAAAAGAACTAAGTTACAAAAAATAAAAAATATTTACAAACATAAGAAAAATATTACAACAATTTTAAACTAATTACACCTACTCTAAGCCCCCTAATAAAATAACAATGCCCACCAAAATAAAAAAATGCCCTACCCTATTCTAAATTAAAAAAGTTCAAAGCTCTTTTACCTTACCAGCCCTGAAAAGGGCCCTTTGCGGGGCATGCCCCAAAGAATTCAGCTCTTTTGCCTGTAAAAAAAACACATACAATACCCCCCCAGCATTACAACCCACCACCCACATACCCCTAATCTAACCCAAACCCCCCTTAAATAAACCTAACACTAAGCCCCTGAAGATCTTCCTACCTTATCTTCACCTCGCCGGGTATCACACCGATCCGTCCTGGCTCCGATGTCTTGATCCAAGCCCAAGCGGGGGGCTGAAGATGTCCATGATCCGGCTGAAGTCTTCATCCAAGCGGGAGCTGAAGAGGTCCATGATCCGGCTGAAGTCTTCTATCAACGGCATCTTCAATCTTCTTTCTTCCGGATCCATGTTCATCCCGCCGACGAGGAACATCCATCTTCACCGACGACTTCCCGACGAATGACGGTTCCTTTAAGGGACGTCATCCAAGATGGAGTCCCTCGAATTCCGATTGGCTGATAGGATTCTATCAGCCAATCGGAATTAAGGTAGGAAAATTCTGATTGGCTGATGGAATCAGCCAATCAGAATCAAGTTCAATCCGATTGGCTGATCCGATCAGCCAATCAGATTGAGCTCGCATTCTATTGGCTGTTCCGCCCAACTATAAATCTAGGCCCAAGAGAACAAAGCAAAATTGGTGATAAAAGTAAATTGGAAAATTGTTTAAAATTACATGCTCTATCTGAATCATGAAAGTTTATTTTGGCCTAGACTGTCCCTTTAAGACCGCCTCTAATCTGAATGCATTTAGACAGTTTTTCAACACTAGAGGGTGTTAGTTCATGTGTGGCATATAGATAATATTTTGCTAATGAACATGGAGTTACCTAGGAGTCAGCACTGATTGGCTAAAATGCAAGTCTGTCAAAAAATTGAGATAAGGAGCAGCCTGCCGAGGCTTAGATACAAGGTAATCACAAAGGTAAAAACTTGCATTACTATAACTGTGCTGGTTGTGCAAAACTGGGGAATGGGTAATAAAGGGATTATCTATCTTTTAAAACAATAACAATTCTGGTGAAGACCTCCTATGCTTACATTCTTGCTTTTTCAAATAAAGATTCCAAGAGAACGAAGAAAAATTGATAATAGGAGTAAATTAGAAAGTTGCTTAAAATTACTGCTCTATCTGAATCATGAAAGTTTAAATTTGACTAGACTGTCCCTTTAAATCTTATTTTTTTTCTTTCATGATTCCAATAGAGCATGAGACAAATTAGATAATAGAAGAAAATTGGAAAGATGTTTAAAATGTTCTTTATCTGAATCCTAAAAGCTTAATTTTCACTTTACTATCCCTAGCACTGGTTCACCTCAGTTACGGCTAGATTACAAGTTTTGTTGGTAAAAACTTGCATTGCTAACCAGCTTTTTTTTTCCAGTGCTCACTTTAAACAACGCTGGTATTACAAGTTTTCTGAATGGCTGCGTTAGCCTCAGAAAAGTGAGCGTTGAGCAAATCTAGCGCCACTTCTCCCTGTAATACCAGCGTTGCTTACGGTAGCAGTAAGCTGGCTAAACGTGCTCGTGCACGATCTCCCCATAGGATACAATGGGGCTGAGACAGCTGAAAAAAAACCTAACACCTGCAAAAAAGCAGCGTTCAGCTCTTAACGCAGCCCCATTGTTTCCTATGGGAAAATACTTTCTAAGGCTACACCTAACACCCTAACATGAACCCCGAGTCTAAACACCCCTAACCTTACACTTATTAACCTCTAATCTGCCGCCCCCGAAATCCTTGCCACCTGCATTATATTATTAACCCCTAATCTGCCGCTCCGGAAATAGAGCCTTTTTTTCCTTTTAAAACTATATATATATATATGTTGTTTAGTAGACAACCCAAAGTATTTATATCAGCCCAATTTGGTATATTTCATGCCACCATTTCACTGCCAATGCGATCAAATAAAAAAAATTGTTAACTTTTTCACAATTTTAGGTTTCTCACTGAAATGATTTACAAACAGCTTGTGCAATCATGGCAAAAATGGTTGTAAATCCTTCTCTGAGATCCCCTTTGTTCAGAAATAGCAGACATATACTGTATGGCTTTGGCATTACTTTTTGGTAATTAGAAGGCCGCTAAATGCCGCTGTGCACCACAATTGTATTATGCCCAGCAGTAGAAGGTTAATTAGGTAGCTTGTAGGGTTAATTTTAGCTTTAGTGTAAAGAACAGCCTCCAACCTGACACATCCCACCCCCTGATCCTTCCCTGATCCCTCTCAAACAGCTCTCTTCCCTCCCTCACCCCCCAAAGATCACCTCCATCTTAAATACTGTCAGAAAGTCTGCCAGTATAAAAATAAAAGGTGTTTTTTTTACTTCTTTTTTTTTAATATATATATTTACTGCAGGGTAGTATCCCCCCTTACCTCCCAACCTCCCTGACCCCCCAAACAGCTCTCTAACCCTCCCCCTCTACATATTTGCGGCCATCTTAGGTACTGGGTGAGAACAGGTAAAATAACCATGTTTATCTAATCAGCTGATTATTTCACCTGTGCTCTAGTCCAGATATCCTTAAAATGTGGCCTGTTAGGGAGGCCAGAAGACAGGTTTCAAAACCAGTGCTTTAAAGCAGTGTTTGTCAACCATGGTCCTCACTCACCAACAACAGGCCAAGTTTTTATTATAGCTGAACCAGTGCACAGGTAAAGTAATTAGTTGATCATTAACACCATAATTACTAACCTGCTCTCAGCCATCAGCTGATTTTCCTTCCATAAGGCAGGAAGAGTCCACAACTTAATTCCTTACTGTTGGGAAATACAACACCTGGCCACCAGGAGGAGGCTTAGACACCCCAGTCAAAGGCTTAAATATCCCTCCTACTTCCCCTATCCCCCGGACATTCTTTGCCTTTCGTCACTATAGGAGGGGGCAGAAAATTGTCAGAAGATTTGGATAGTCCTGTAATGGGTATGTTCCCTTCAAGAAAGGAGTGGAGTTTTAAGTAGTCCTGTCAACCTTTCAGTGAGATTATTGATGAAAGTTAGAGTCTGAAGATGCAGGAAAAGTTTTTCTGCGAACCCATCCAGACTGTCGTCTATCAGCAATCAATGTTTATGAGTTTCACTGCTTGCTGTTACACACTCAAGTCCATGTTAGAAATGGCACTGCAAAACTGTCACACTTGAGAGGCTGTGCCTGTTCCACAGCATGGATCCTGGAGGGTAAGACCATTTTATATATACACGTTTTATATACATGGTCACAGTGTAGATCCTTTATGCCTCGATAGGATCAAGGGTTAATAGCTCCTTCAGGGAGATTATTTGAAAAGCTTGGGGTTATTTATAACTGCTTTAATGTGAGAGTTTTTGGGCTCATAGACTGTGTGCTTTTGGCTTGGAACAAACAGGTTTCACTTTCGTTTTTGAGTGTTGTGCAGCTCATAATACTTTAGTGCCTTTTTCATAGCTGGGGAAGTCCTGTCCTACGCATCATGTGACTGGGTGGGGTCTGTTCCTTTCGATCCTGCTGCGGATATCACTCCTAAGGATAGCGTTTTCACTGCTAGCTGTCTGGGTCTAGGAGGTGGTGAGTGCCCCAGTCATTGGGATTATAAAGGTGCCGTTTTTGAATAAAAGCGTTTATTTTTTTGTCTGTCCTTCTGTGAATATATCTTAGCTATGGAGGACTCTGAAACTACATTAGAAGGTTCCGCTCCTTCTGTATTAATCAATAATTCTTTTTTATATTGTGAGAAGGCCGTGGTTTGCCCATCTGCTCTATTTTGTTCCATTTGCCTAAGCACTGTTCTAAAGTCTAAGAAGGGAGACAAGCCTGCTAGTACTCATAGCACTATTAGCCCCTCTGAACCATCTACTCAGGAATTTGTGTCCTGAGAGATTACTACCCTTTCTACACTACCCACTCCACATGCAGTTCCCCGTGGCTCAACTAATCCTCCATCTGGAGGGGGCCTTCTTCCGGTGGATTTACCGCATAGTTTCAATCGGCGGTGTCTGTGGCACTGAGTACCTTACCTCGCTCTAGCAAACATAAGAGAAAGGTTAAACATAGTCCTCCTGACCTAGAGTCATCTAAATATTTGTCGGATCTAGCTACTATGTCCCAGGATGAGTTAACCTCTGTAGCTTCAGAGGGTAAACTATCTGAGTCTGAGACTTCAGTTTCTAGACCCCCTTCAGTAGAGGATCCCTCCTTTAGATTTAAAATTGAGAATCTGTGTTTTTTATTAAAGGAGGTTCTGTCTACGCTAGAGGTTCCAGAGGCTACACTAAATTAGACAGGGTTTATGAAGATAGGAAGGTCCCACTGACGTTTCCTGTGTCAGTTAAGATGGCAAACAGTATTTGTAACGAATGGGAAAGAATAGGAACTTCTTTTTCCCCCTCGTCTACTTTAAAAAAATTATTCCCGGTCCCTGACTCTCAATTAGATTTGTGGGGTTCCATCCCTAAGGTGGATGGCGCTATTTCTACGCTGGCTAAGCGTACTACTATTTTTTTTAGAGAGCCTATGGATAAGAAAATGGAAACCTTTCTGAGAAAGATGTTTCAACATACACGGTTTTTATTTCAACTGGCGGCAGCTGCAGCCGCGGTTGCTGGAGCAGCTTCCTACTGGTACGAAACTCTGTCGGAGCTCACTGAGATGGAGACTCCCCTCAAGGATATTCAGGAAATATTTAAGGCTCTGAGAATTGCTGACTCCTTTATCTGTGACGTGAATATGCAGATTATTTGCCTAAATGCAAAGGCTTCTGACTTTGCAGTCCTACCCCGCTGGGCTCTCTGGTTAAAGTCTTGGTCTGTGGATATGACTTCTAAATCCAGAGTCCTTTCTCTTCCTTTCAAGGGGAAGATTTTATTTGGTCCAGGGCTGGACTACATTATTTCTATGGTTACCGGAGGCAAAGTGCCTTCCTACTGCAGGATAAGAAAAATAGGCCTAAGGGATGGCGATTGACTAATTTTTGTTCCTTTCATTCTGACAAATCACAACAGCAATCCTCCTCCAAGACCGAGCAGCCCAAGAGTACTTTGAAGCTGGCACAGTCCTGGAATAAGTCCAAAAAGACTAAGAAGCTCCTGGAGGTTGTATCTCAAGGATACAGGATAGGATTCAAGTCTCATCTGCCCAGGGGCAGATTCGTTCTCTCCAGTGTGTCTACAAGACCAGAAAAGAGGGCTGCCTTCTTAGGTTGCATACAGGATCCCTCCTCTCTAGGAGTAATTGTCCCAGTACCTAGAGTAGAAAGAGGTTTTGGGATTTATTCAAACCTTTTCGTGGTTCCAAAGAAGGAGGGAACTTTTCATCCAATTCTGGCCTTAAAGTGCCTAAACAAGTTTCTGAGTGTTCCCTCTTTTAAGATGGAGACAATACAGTCAATCCTTCCTCTGGTTCAAGATGGAGAGTTTATGACCTCCATAGACCTTAATGAGGCATACCTTCCCATTCCAATACACAGGGAACATTTTCAGTTCCTGAGGTTTTCCTTTCTGGACCAGTACTTCCAGTTCACTGTGCTTCCGTTTGTCCTAGTTACTGCGCCAAGGATATTTTCGAAGGTTGTGGGGACTCTTTTAGCCGTTGCCAGAACATGAAGTATTGTAGTAGCGCGTTACCTGGACTATACACTGTGTGCAGAATTATTAGGCAAATGAGTATTTTGACTACATCATCCTCTTTATGCATGTTGTCTTACTCCAAGCTGTATAGGCTCGAAAGCCTACTACCAATTAAGCATATTAGGTGATGTGCATCTCTGTAATGAGAAGGGGTGTGGTCTAATGACATCAACACCCTATATCAGGTGTGCATAATTATTAGGCAACTTCCTTTCCTTTGGCAAAATGGGTCAAAATAAGGACTTGACAGGCTCAGAAAAGTCAAAAATAGTGAGATATCTTGCAGAGGGATGCAGCACTCTTAAAATTGCAAAGCTTCTGAAGCGTGATCATCGAACAATCAAGCGTTTCATTCAAAATAGTCAACAGGGTCGCAAGAAGCGTGTGGAAAAACCAAGGCGCAAAATAACTGCCCATGAACTGAGAAAAGTCAAGCGTGCAGCTGCCAAGATGCCACTTGCCACCAGTTTGGCCATATTTCAGATCTGCAACATCACTGGAGTGCCCAAAAGCACAAGGTGTGCAATACTCAGAGACATGGCCAAGGTAAGAAAGGCTGAAAGACGACCACCACTGAACAAGACACACAAGCTGAAACGTCAAGACTGGGCCAAGAAATATCTCAAGACTGATTTTTCTAAGGTTTTATGGACTGATGAAATGAGAGTGAGTCTTGATGGGCCAGATGGATGGGCCCGTGGCTGGATTGGTAAAGGGCAGAAAGCTCCAGTCCGACTCAGACGCCAGCAAGGTGGAGGTGGAGTACTGGTTTGGGCTGGTATCATCAAAGATGAGCTTGTGGGGCCTTTTCGGGTTGAGGATGGAGTCAAGCTCAACTCCCAGTCCTACTGCCAGTTTCTGGAAGACACCTTCTTCAAGCAGTGGTACAGGAAGAAGTCTGCATCCTTCAAGAAAAACATGATTTTCATGCAGGACAATGCTCCATCACACGCGTCCAAGTACTCCACAGCGTGGCTGGCAAGAAAGGGTATAAAAGAAGAAAATCTAATGACATGGCCTCCTTGTTCACCTGATCTGAACCCCATTGAGAACCTGTGGTCCATCATCAAATGTGAGATTTACAAGGAGGGAAAACAGTACACCTCTCTGAACAGTGTCTGGGAGGCTGTGGTTGCTGCTGCACGCAATGTTGATGGTGAACAGATCAAAACACTGACAGAATCCATGGATGGCAGGCTTTTGAGTGTCCTTGCAAAGAAAGGTGGCTATATTGGTCACTGATTTGTTTTTGTTTTGTTTTTGAATGTCAGAAATGTATATTTGTGAATGTTGAGATGTTATATTGGTTTAACTGGTAAAAATAAATAATTGAAATGGGTATATATTTGTTTTTTGTTAAGTTGCCTAATAATTATGCACAGTAATAGTCACCTGCACACACAGATATCCCCCTAAAATAGCTATAACTAAAAACAAACTAAAAACTACTTCCAAAAATATTCAGCTTTGATATTAATGAGTTTTTTGGGTTCATTGAGAACATGGTTGTTGTTCAATAATAAAATGAATCCTCAAAAATACAACTTGCCTAATAATTCTGCACTCCCTGTATCTTAGTGCAGGCACAAACTTTTCGTGGAAGAACAGTCAGAGTGCCTTCTTAGTCTTCTTCAATCACATGGATGGAAGATAAACTTGGAAAAGAGTTCTCTTACTCCAAGTACAAGGGTTTATTTCCTGGGGACAATAATAGATTCCATATCCATGAGAATATTCCTCACAGATCAGAGACGTGGCAAGCTAACTACTGCATGTTTTGCCCTCCAGGCCTCCGACCCTCAGTGGCTCAGTGTATGGAGCTGATCGGACTCATGGTGTCCTGTATGAACATCATTCCTTTTGCCAGATCCCATCTAAGACCTTTACAACTTTGCATTCTGAGACAATGGAACTGTGACCATTCAGATCTGTCTCAACAGATTGTGCTGGGAAACCTGTCGAGAGAATCGCTCTCTTGGTGGCTCTGTCCAGATCATCTGTACCAAGGCACATGCTTCTTGAGACTGTCCTGGGAGATTGTGACTAAGGACGCAAGCCTTTCTGGCTGGGGAGCCGTTTGGGGTGCCAAGAAGGCACAAGGGCTTTTGACTCAGGAGGAGTCCTCCATTCTGATTAATATATTGGAACTCTGGCAATCTTCAATGCCTTGAATGCTTGGCCCCTTCTGGGTTCATCCCAGTTTATCAGATTTCAATCAGACAATATAACCTTGGTTGCCTACATCAACCATCAGGGGGGAACGAGAAGTTCCTTAGTGATGAGAGAAGTATCTCAGATACTAGAGTGGGTGGAGACTCCCAGATGTATACTGTCAATGATCCACATTCCGGGTGTGGACAACTGGGAAGCTGACTTCCTCAGCAGGCAATCTTTTCACCCAGGGGAATAGTCTCTCCACCTGAGGTTTTTGCAGAGATATGCAGCAAGTGGGGGACGCTGGAGATAGATATCATGGCATCCTGCCTCAATACCAAGCTACCCAGATACGGGTCAAGGTTAAGGGATCCTCAGGCAGGATTGCTAGATGCCTTATCAGTACCATGGAGGTTCAGACTCATATTTTTTTCCTCCATTACCGCTAGTGTAGTGGCTCGCATCAAGCAGGAGCGACCATCAGTGATTCTGCTTGCTCCATTATGGCTGTGAAAGACCTGGATTGCAGATCTGGTGGGGATGTCCTCATCTCCTCAGTGGAGGTTACCTTGTCTCAGAGATATGCTTAAACAGGTTCCCTTCATTTATCAAAATCTAGATTCTCTGAGGCTGACTGTGTGGAGATTGAACTCTTAGTCTTAGCCAAGAGAGGGTTCTCTGAAAGTGTTATTGGCACTCTGGTTCAAGCTCGTAAACCAATTACTCGTCGTATCTACAATAAAGTGTGGTGGACTTACTTGTACTGGTGTGAAGAGTGTGGTTTTTCCGGGCATAACGTTAAGGTTGCCAGAATTGTATCTTTTCTCCAGGATGGTCTGGAGAAGGATCTATCTTCTACAGATTGGCTGAGCTTCAGGATGTACAGTCCTTTGTTAAGGCTCTGACTAGGATCAGACCTGTGTTTAGATCTGGGGCTCCGTCTTGGAGCCTAAATCTTGTTCTTAGTGTTTTGCAGCAGGCTCCGTTTTAGCCAATGCATACTGTTGACATTAAATTGTTATCTTGGAAGGTTCTTTTTTTGCTGGCTATTGCCTCTGTGCGTAAAGTTTCTGAGATTTCTGCTTTGCAATGTGACTCCCCTTATCTTGTTTTCCATGCTAATAAGGTGGTGTTACGTACTAAATTAGGGTTCCTGCCTAAGGTGCTGTTGCATCGTAATTAATCAAGAAATTGTTGTTCCTTCCTTGTGTCCTAATCCTTCTTCAGTGAAGGAATGCTTGCTTCACAATCTAGATGTGGTTCGTGCCTTGAAGTTCTATCTTCAGGCTACTAAGGAATTTAGACAATCTTCCTCTTTGTTTGATATCTATTCAGGGAAGCGTAAAGGGCAGAAGGTTACTACAACTTCCCTATCTTTCTGGTTGAGGAGTGTCATCCGCTTAGCTTATGAGACAGCAGGGCAACAGCCTCCTGAGAGGATAACGGCTCATTCCACTAGAGCAGTGGCTTCCTCCTGGACTTTTAAAACAAAGCCTCTATGTATCAGATTTGTAAGGTGGCTACCTGGTCCTCCTTACACACTTTTTCTAAATTTTACACTTTTGATGTGTTTGCTTCGGCTGAAGCAGCTTTCAGGAGAAAAGTTTTGCAGGTTGTGGTGCCCTCCCATTATTCATACAGTGTCCATACAGTTTTCTCAACAGTAAGGAATGAAGTTGTGGACTCTCCCTGCCTTATGGAAGGAAAACATAATTTATGCTTACCAGATAAATTCCTTTCCTTCCTGGCAGGGAGAGTCCTCGACCCCGCCCGTAATTTATTTTTGTTGTGCGGCTCCATTTTTATATTATTTCTTCTGGCACCTTTATACCCTGATGTTTCTCCTACTTTTCCTTGTTACCTCGGCAGAATAACTGGGGGATAGGGGAAGTGGAAGGGATATGTAAGCTTTTGGCTGGGGTCTCCTGGTGGCCAGATGTTGTATTTCCCAACAGTAATACTGCTCGTGTACAACAATTCATGCTCAACTCTGATATGTGAGTATTCATTTGTAATTGGTGTCAAGGTTCCTTCTTGCAGGGAAATCAATGAAACAAAAAATGAATAAATAAAACCATAAAACAATATAATCATTTTAAAAAATAAAGCAGCATTATTCATTGCAAAGTTCTTGTCTAATATGAAGGTACAGTATCAGGAACAGCAATCCCCCAATTCTAGGAGATATACTGAGCGCATTCTAACCCATTTAAATATAACCCCCTAACCAGGTACTAATACATGGTAAGGTTTGTACACATATTATAAAGATAATGTCCCAAAGAATAAAATTTATAGATGCGGGTAAAGGAGTAGATTTAATAAGCAGCTGCTGCTTTCTACGCCTGTAGTTTCTGGCTCTGGCTTTTAGGTGGCGGACTGGAATCATCCCGATCCGATGGGATGATTGACACCCCCTGTTAGCAGCCGGGAAAGTGCAGAGGGCGGTATTGCCAAGCATTTCACAAGAAATGCTTGTGCAATGTTAAATGCTGTCAGCGTATACTGTCGGCATTAGGAATGTTGGGCGGACATGTTTCGCTATAACGAATCATGTCCGCTCAACATTTTAATAATAAACCCCCAAGGCTCTGGCTGGTCACTGAGTAAAGGTCTTGTGTATTCTTTAAATATCGAACTTCTGTGAGAATAAACAGAGGTGCCAAACAGTGTAATAGAAATGTGTATAAAGTATATGTTCATGTCCCACAAAAATAATTTTCTTTTTTTCATGCACAGAAACATCAAACTTTCAAAAACAAAAGGCTAACATTTTAAAATATTTTATGTACCATAAGAAAAAAAAATCCCTTTAAAAATATTTGCTTGGTTCTTTAGATTAAATCCCAGTAAATAATTCCTCAGCTGTTCACATACAAGAAAGAACACACTATGATGTGTCACTTATAATATTTGTATGTCAGATTTATTTTAATTAGGACAATTAGCTTTAACCAAAAAATACTATCTGTAGACCATAAGGCTATTTTTAATGATTTTATTTTGATATACCTGTATGTTTACTTTTATTTATTTTTAGAATGTAATATTTTGTAAATTAAATGTAATATTTTTTGACAGCCATAGGATTGAATGTATTCTTGTTTTTAAAGTATATAATTAGATTTTCCTTTGCGGAAAAACAGAGTAAAATAATTTATCTTATCATACCTTTATATTTTGTGCAACTGATTTATCTTCATTTTCAGTTAAACTACATAAATTACTAAAAATATACAGCTTCACTGACAGAGATATATTTGCTTTATATATTATTAATAGTAAGTAATCTTCATAAAGATACAGATATTGGTCTTAGTGGTTGGACTATTATCTAGTGCTTTTCATTTTGAAGTTGGATATTTTTTCTTGAAACAATGAAGCCATCATTTATCTATAGTAAAGATAATCTACTAATACAGCATCATGCAATTTTTATCTATTTTCTTCAATATGTTTCTTAGAAATTGAATGCAACAAACAATTCTGGAACATACGTATAATTTAAGGATATCGGGGCCGATTTAATAAAGTGCGGACGGACATGATACGATGTAGCGTATCATGTCCGCCGCAAATCGATAAATGCCAACAGCATACGCTGTCAGCATTTGTCATTGCACAGCATTTGTCATTGTGCAATGCCGCCCCCTGCAGATTCACAGCCAATCGGCCGCTAGCAGGGGTGTCAATCAGCCGATCGTATATGATCAGGCGGATTGATGTCCGCAGCCTCAGAGCAGGCAGACCAGTTATGGAGCAGTTTTCTTTAGACTGCTGCTTCATAACTGCTGTTTCCGGCGAGCCTGAAGGCTCGCGCGAAAACAGGCGCCGTTGATAATTCGGTCCCTAGAGCCCCATTTATAAAGCAGCGTATGCTCCTTCAGAGGCCCATTGTTTCAAACTCACCTGAAATGAAAGTTACGAAGCAGAGGTCATAAGACCGCTGCTTCATAGCCTGTTCGCCACCATTTAGGGGGTGCATTGAAATCACCCTGATCTTATATGAGTGGGATGATTGACAGCACCTGCTAGCAGACAATTGGCCACCAGTGAGCAGGGGGAGGCATTGCACAAGCATTTCACTAGAAATGCTTGTGCAATGATAAATGCTAACAGCGTATGCTATCGACATTTAGAGATGTAGAGCAGCGAATCATGTCTGCTCGACATTAAATAAATGTACCCCTTAGTATGAATAGCTAAAATAAAAAATGTTAGGAGAATTTCTATTTAGGTTATAAAAGTTTTTTGATATCACAAATTTATTAATAACATTAGACTTATGGCTTGCTGTGATAACGTCATTTTGCTATTCACAAAAAAATACTTAATAGGACAGTCTTACTTATTCGTTACTACTTATTGTTACAGACAAGCACCTTGCAACTCAGTGACGTGCGGTGAGGTCAGAGGCTGGTGAGGCACTGGCCATGATACGCCTGAGAAACACTCTATAATTTAGATAGACCATGCAATTTTAAACAACTTTCCAATTTACTTCTATTATCTAATTTGCTTTGTTCTCTTAGTATCCTTTATTTTAAAGCATACCTAGGTAGGCTCAAGAGCTGGGGAACTAGCTGCTGATTGGTGGCTGCACATATACACCTTCAGCCTATGGCTTACCATTGTTTTCCGATAGCTCCCCACAATGCATTGCTGCTCCTTTAATAAAGGATACCAAAAGAATGAAGCAAAATGTTAATAGAAGTAAGTTGAAACGTTTGAAATTGTATGCCGTTTATAATATTCAAAGTGACATATGGCAGCACTATTTTACCATTAAAAAGAGACATGAAAAAGGTGTATAGGGTCTATAGTCTTATGCAACATGGAGCAAAATGAATGGAATAACTGAAAGAAAGAAAAACACTCCCTCAAACACACATTCTCTGTCACACTCCAAAACACACACTCTCCCCCACCCTTTCTCTCACATAGACATACTCTCTCACACACACAAACTCACTGCCTCACAGTTCACTTACTTACACAAAAACACACAGGCACTCTCCCTCACACACACTCTCCCATAATATATAATATTGCCATTTTCATCCCCCCTAGCATTATACATGCTGTACAGTGACTGGCTGATATGTGCTGTGGCTCATTTATAAATGTTCCTAATTGGCCATATAAAAGTAAATAAACTTTCAGGAGTATTTTCTAGGGGTGTGTACACGGACTGTAAAATAATTCAGGTTTTTCTAATAAAATGATAGCTTTCATATGACTGACAGACCTCAATTGTAACTTATATGGTCATCATCACTGACACTGTTTAGAGAAGAGATTGAGAATAGTAATTAAATATACCCATTACCCAGTCCCTCCTTGTGCATATATGAGATCATCTTTGAGATTCTGTGTGCTATAGGGGCACCAGCATCAAAGATCAAGTAACCCAGCTTTGCTTTTCACCCTCACACTTTTTTTTATATTTTTTCTAATAAATCAATATGTATCTACAATTAGAGACTATTTACTGATAAAAAAAGCAATTTATTAAGTACTACAACTACCTGCACAGTGAGAAGCCACTCAAAAAGTATGTAATAGTTAGGTTATCTTATAAATCTAAATGATCTTAAACTCACTTTGCACAAATCATCTAATGGATTAGTATAGGCCTCAATACATAAAAATGAAATTAATTTTGCATAGAGTTCAAAAACTGTCAGCCAAGGCTCAGAAGTGAAAGTGTTAAAATGTAGGGTTTTTTATCATATGAGCCACTTTCTCATACTTCTCAACTGTCCCTATTTTGCTAGGACAATCCCAGTATAATGGCTTCCTATCTGTTAGTACAATTGTCCTGGAAGTAAACATCTGCCCTGAGGTATGGACTTGGTAATTAAGTATAAAAAATGCATCAGCAAAGGGCTGAATATAGGCTCAGAAGTAAAATGTTGAAACACTTTATTCATACTTATAAACTGTCCCTAGTATTTTCCTGGGAACATTCCAGTTTCTGATGTGCTATTTACAATAGGTGTTTAGAGGCAGAGCAGATTAGGTAAAGCTTTGGAAACATAGTACTCCAATAAACTGCTTACTTGTCTGTTCTACTATAACTGCTCTACTGTAATGTGCTTTTTTTTACAGTCATACTGAAATTGCTGCCATATTGCAAGAAATAATAGCACACACAGAATGTTAAAAAAAAGTGTGAGGGTGAAAAGCAAACCTGGGTTACTTTTTCTTTGATGCTTGAGTTAGTGATAGCATCAGAGGCATTATAAGCTGGAGGTTCCCTTTCTTGTGGTTATGGAATGACCAGCAAATAAAAGCCTGTGCTGTAACTCCAGCTATTCTGCACTAAACCTTACCACATATACTGTTGCATTTGTTGTTACATATGGCAGACTGGCAAGGATGCAGTAGGGCAAAATGCAGAAAGAACCTGGTTATGTGTTTTCTGCATCTGTTTTCAAATGAAATAAATTGTGATGTGTGTTGGGAGGGGGGGGGGTAGCAGCATAGCAGGTATAAAAATGCATTTCAGTGGGAATTTAACTTACATTATTTAGTGCTGTTAATTTAAGTTAAATTCCCACTGAAATGCATTTTTATACCTGCTGTGCTGCTACCCCCCCCCCCTCCCAACACACATCACAATTTATTTCATTTGAAAGCAGATGCAGAAAACACATAACCAGGTTCTTTCTGCATTTTGCCCTACTGCATACCTGCCAGTCTGCCATATGTAACAGTGCAATATGTGTTTAGTGCAGAATGGCTGGAGTTACAGGCTCACTCACACCCCATTCTGAGGCTTCCTGGCACAATCAATCATAGCAGATTTGCAGTGTCTCAATACTAGGCATTTAACACCACCTGCAAAATATGTCCCATGCTGCAGGAAGAAAATAACTGTTAGTGCGGCCAGCCCGGTATCACATGAGTGACAGCTGCTCCACCGGTCCCCCTATAATAGCGCCGCCGCTGCCCCTGCCACATTTTATGAACTTACCTGAGAAAGAATCCGGTCAGGTCGTCAGTGTCACACTGACTGTCTCACAGCCTCAGGCACCCACGTGGCACTGGCTCCGCTCCTCCGTCCACCACCATCCTCCTCCTCAGTCCTCTGAGTCTCCTCCAGGCTCCAGGCAGCACAGTCCTGTCCTCCAGGGCAGTCCTCCTCCACAGACAGCCACAACACAAGGCCCATAACTAAATTAGTTAGCTAGGCTGCGGCAGCTGCAGCACCGGGTCTTCCCGCCAGTCTGATGTATCGGCGCTACGTCATGACCCAGTCCCACACCTGTCAATCAGCAGCCCAGCAGGCACGCCTCCCCGCAGTGCTGCTGAACTCCTGATTGGCTCATGTGATGTAGCTCATCATGGAGGCGGTATTGATAACCGCCTCCAATGGAGCTTGTGTTACAGCCCGGTAAGTCACCAGCGGGTGGCGCAGCTCTGTAGTGAGCAGCAGACAGTTATTTAGATCCATTGTTGCGCAATTAATGGAGGGCAGCGGACCGGCTCACTGCCTCCTAATTGCGCAACAATGGATGTTGAATTTGCAGCGCAAGTGCACAGCGCATAGTAACTACATTAATGAGTAATCACCATCGGGGGTGGGGGGGTACCCTTGGGGCGAGGGTGGGCGTGACCAATAAATTAATAAGATGAAAAAACACTTTTTTTTAAAAAAATAAATATTATTTGAAAACATTTTTTCCCCTCATTGGACAGGGGCGGCACTGCCTCCCCTGCCTCCTATTACTGCACGTCACTGTTGCAACTAGGGATGTGCATTCGTTTTCTTTTCAATACACATTTGTACTGAAAATCGGATTTTAATTTCATAATGGAAATGACTATCCGAATAAAAGCAGCAGCAAAATTGAAAGAAAATGAAAATATACTGACGAAATTCATCATTATTTGTATTCTTTAAATTACTTTTAAAACGTTAATACTTACCCTAACGTGCTCTGGAGATCCTCTTCTTGCCAGGTCCCTGGCCGCGTTAACTTTAGTGCAGGTCCTGGGAGCCAAACTGCTAAACTTCCTGTTAGCGCAGCCAAGGCTCTGGCAAGAAAAGGATCAGGTTAGCGCGATATCCAGAGAGCGTTAAGGTAAGTATGTAACTACCAGTGAACTTTTCACCTGTAGCTTTGAAACACTTACCTTCATTTTAATGAAAACAAATGTAAATGTTAATATTGCAGCTAATGAATATTTGAGAAAACAAATTTCATCAAATATTCCTAACAAAATTTTTGACTGAAACAACATTTTCTTGGCTGCAAATGTTTACTTGTAACAAGTTCCTCATCTATAAGCGTGTAAGAAGTACATGAAACTCTTAAATAATCATCATTTGTTAGCAGCTGAAAATGGAAACCTTTCAGTTAGCTGTTTTCTCGTATGACAGTTTAGCAGCGCATGTTTAATATTTTTCAGTTAGTTATTTCTGATTGCACATGCACAAATCAGTGTGTGAGAGTAGGAGAACTTATTTAAGAGTTGATCGTGATTGGGGAAACTTAACATACCAAAATATACAGGTGATAGGTGGGCGGAGCTTGGCTGCCATTTTTAGCTACTAACAAACGAATATTTAAATGTTTCATGTACTTCTTACAAGCTTATAGTTGCAGGGTGCTTCTATGGTATGTAACAATAAGTAATTAAAATAATGTAGTGGGTCTAGACTGTGAGGCCTATTTATCAAAGGTCTTGCGGACCTGATCCGACAGTGTGAATCAGGTCCGCAAGACTTCGCTGAAAGCGTATTGAGCATTGTATCAGCAGCTCACAAGAGCTGCTGGTGCAACGCCGCCTCCTGCAGACTCGTGGCCAATCGGCCACCAGCAGGGAGGAGTCAATCAACCTGATCGTACACGATTGGGTTGAATTGTGGCGATTCCTGTCCGCCTGCTCAGAGCAGGCTGACAGGGTTATGGAGCAGGGGTCTTTAGACCGCTGCTTTATAACTGCTGTTTCTGGCGAGTCTGAAGACTCGCCAGAAACACGGGCCCACAAGCTCCGTACGGAGCTTGATAAATGGATCTCCATGCCTTTAATTTAGCACACAGTGGAGAGACTTTTCAGTACTGATCTATGTACTATTTTTGTGGCATTTTCCACTAGGCCTTTTATGCTGAAACTAGGGAAAAGTAAAGGTTTTAATTTTGACACTGGAACAAAATGTGAATGTTTCTATTAAGCTAAATGTATTATTGAAATATAAAATAGTAATATTTAGGTAAAAACATTCACAGTATTTGCAGCCCATCTGGAGGATTCCATGCCCAAACTCACAGGCCTAGATTTAGAGTTCGGCGGTAGCCGTGAAAACCAGCGTTAGGAGCCTCTAACGCTGGTTTTAGGCTACCGCCGGTATTTGGAGTCACTCAAAATAGGGTCTAACGCTCACTTTTCAGCCGCGACTTTTCCATACCGCAGATCCCCTTACGTCAATTGCGTATCCTATCTTTTCAATGGGATCTTCCTAACTCCGGTATTTAGAGTAGTTTCTGAAGTGAGCGTTAGACATCTAACGACAAAACTCCAGCCGCAGGAAAAAAGCAGGAGTTAAGAGCTTTCTGGGCTAACGCCGGTTCATAAAGCTCTTAACTACTGTACCCTAAAGTACACTAACACCTATAAACTACCTATGTACTCCTAAACCGAGGTCCCCCCACATCGCCGCCACTCGATTAAATTTTTTTAACCCCTAATCTGCCGACCGCCACCTACGTTATACTTATGTACCCCTAATCTGCTGCCCCTAACACCGCCGACCCCTGTATTATATTTATTAACCCCTAACCTGCCCCCCACAACGTCGCCGCCAGCTACTTACAATAATTAACCCCTAATCTGCCGACCGCAAAGCGCCGCCACCTACGTTGTCCTTATGTACCCCTAATCTGCTGCCCCTAACACCGCCGACCCCTATATTATATTTATTAACCCCTAATCTGCCCCCCTCAACGTCGCCGACACCTGCCTACACTTATTAACCCCTAATCTGCCGAGCGGACCTGAGCGCTACTATAATAAAGTTATTAACCCCTAATCCGCCTCACTAACCCTATCATAAATAGTATTAACCCCTAATCTGCCCTCCCGAACATCGCCGACACCTAACTTCAATTATTAACCCCTAATCTGACGACCGGAGCTCATCGCTACTATAATAAATGGATTAACCCCTAAAGCTAAGTCTAACCCTAACACCCCCCTAACTTAAATATAATTTAAATCTGACGAAATTAATTAACTCTTATTAAATAAATTATTCCTATTTAAAGCTAAATACTTACCTGTAAAATACATCCTAATATAGCTACAATATAAATTATAATTATATTATAGCTATTTTAGGATTAATATTTATTTTACAGGCAACTTGGTAATTATTTTAACCAGGTACAATAGCTATTAAATAGTTAAGAACTATTTAATAGCTACCTAGTTAAAATAATAACAAAATTACCTGTAAAATAAATCCTAACCTAAGTTATAATTAAACCTAACACTACCCTATCAATAAATTAATTAAATAAAATACCTACAATTACCTACAATTAACCTAACACTACACTATCAATAAATAAATTAAATACAATTGCTACAAATAACTACAATTACATAAACTAACTAAAGTACAAAAAATAAAAAATAACTAAGTTACAAAAAATAAAAAAATATTTACAAACATAAGAAAAATATTACAACAATTTTAAACTAATTACACCTACTCTAAGCCCCCTAATAAAATAACAAAGACCCCCAAAATAAAAAAATGCCCTACCCTATTCTAAATTAATAGAGTTAAAAGCTCTTTTACCTTACCAGCCCTGAACAGGGCCCTTTGCGGGGCATGCCCCAAGAAAATCAGCTCTTTTGCCTGTAAAAAAAAACATACAATACCCCCCCCAACATTACAACCCACCACCCACATACCCCTAATCTAACCCAAACCCCCCTTAAATAAACCTAACACTAAGCCCCTGAAGATCTTCCTACCTTGTCTTCACCATCCAGGTATCACCGATCCGTCCTGGCATCCGGTGCTGAAGAGGTCCAGAAGAGGCTCCAAAGTCTTCCTCCTATCCGGCAAGAAGAGGACATCCGGACCGGCAAACATCTTCTCCAAGCGGCATCTTCGATCTTCTTCCATCCGGTGCGGAGCGGGTCCATCTTGAATCAGCCGACGCGGATCCATCCTCTTCTTCCGGCGTCTCCCGACGAATGACGGTTCCTTTAAGGGACGTCATCCAAGATGGCGTCCCTCGAATTCCGATTGGCTGATAGGATTCTATCAGCCAATCGGAATTAAGGTAGGAATATTCTGATTGGCTGTTGGAATCAGCCAATCAGAATCAAGTTCAATCCAATTGGCTGATCCAATCAGCCAATCAGATTGAGCTCGCATTCTATTGGCTGTTCCGATCAGCCAATAGAATGCGAGCTCAATCTGATTGGCTGATTGGATCAGCCAATTGGATTGAACTTGATTCTGATTGGCTGATTCCATCAGCCAATCAGAATATTCCTACCTTAATTCCGATTGGCTGATAGAATCCTATCAGCCAATCGGAATTCGAGGGACGCCATCTTGGATGACGTCCCTTAAAGGAACCGTCATTCGTCGGGAGACGCCGGAAGAAGAGGATGGATCCGCGTCGGCTGATTCAAGATGGACCCGCCCCGCACCGGATGGAAGAAGATCGAAGATGCCGCTTGGAGAAGATGTTTGCCGGTCCGGATGTCCTCTTCTTGCCGGATAGGAGGAAGACTTTGGAGCCTCTTCTGGACCTCTTCAGCACCGGATGCCAGGACGGATCAGTGATACCTGGATGGTGAAGACAAGGTAGGAAGATCTTCAGGGGCTTAGTGTTAGGTTTATTTAAGGGGGGTTTGGGTTAGATTAGGGGTATGTGGGTGGTGGGTTGTAATGTTGGGGGGGGGGTATTGTATGGTTTTTTTTTACAGGCAAACGAGCTGATTTTCTTGGGGCATGCCCCGCAAAGGGCCCTGTTCAGGGCTGGTAAGGTAAAAGAGCTTTTAACTCTATTAATTTAGAATAGGGTAGGGCATTTTTTTATTTTGGGGGTCTTTGTTATTTTATTAGGGGGCTTAGAGTAGGTGTAATTAGTTTAAAATTGTTGTAATATTTTTCTTATGTTTGTAAATATTTTTTTATTTTTTGTAACTTAGTTATTTTTTATTTTTTGTACTTTAGTTAGTTTATGTAATTGTAGTTATTTGTAGCAATTGTATTTAATTTATTTATTGATAGTGTAGTGTTAGGTTAATTGTAGGTAATTGTAGGTATTTTATTTAATTAATTTATTGATAGGGTAGTGTTAGGTTTAATTATAACTTAGGTTAGGATTTATTTTACAGGTAATTTTGTTATTATTTTAACTAGGTAGCTATTAAATAGTTCTTAACTATTTAATAGCTATTGTACCTGGTTAAAATAATTACCAAGTTGCCTGTAAAATAAATATTAATCCTAAAATAGCTATAATATAATTATAATTTATATTGTAGCTATATTAGGATGTATTTTACAGGTAAGTATTTAGCTTTAAATAGGAATAATTTATTTAATAAGAGTTAATTAATTTCGTTAGATTTAAATTATATTTAAGTTAGGGGGGTGTTAGTGTTAGGGTTAGACTTAGCTTTAGGGGTTAATCCATTTATTATAGTAGCGATGAGCTCCGGTCGTCAGATTAGGGGTTAATAATTGAAGTTAGGTGTCGGCGATGTTAGGGAGGGCAGATTAGGGGTTAATACTATTTATGATAGGGTTAGTGAGGCGGATTAGGGGTTAATAACTTTATTATAGTAGCGCTCAGGTCCGCTCGGCAGATTAGGGGTTAATTATTGTAAGTAGCTGGCGGCGACGTTGTGGGGGGCAGGTTAGGGGTTAATAAATATAATATAGGGGTCGGCGGTGTTAGGGGCAGCAGATTAGGGGTACATAGGGATAATGTAAGTTGCGGCGGTTTACGGAGCGGAAGATTAGGGGTTAATAATATAATGCAGGGGTCAGCGATAGCGGGGGCGGCAGATTAGGGGTTAATAAGTGTAAGGGTAGGGGTGTTTAGACTCGGGGTACATGTTAGAGTGTTAGGTGCAGACGTAGGAAGTGTTTCCCCATAGGAAACAATGGGGCTGCGTTAGGAGCTGAACGCGGCTTTTTTGCAGGTGTTAGTTTTTTTTTCAGCTCAAACAGCCCCATTGTTTCCTATGGGAGAATCGTGCACGAGCACGTTTTTGAGGCCGGCCGCGTCCGTAAGCAACTCTGGTATTGAGAGTTGCATTTGCGGTAAAAATGCTCTACGCTCCTTTTTTGGAGCCTAACGCAGCATTTTTTTGAACTCTCGATACCAGAGTTAATTTTATGGTGCGGCCAGAAAAAAGCCTGCGTAGCGTTAACAGCCCATCTACCGCCAAACTCCAAATCTAGGCCACAGACTTTTGTGTATATATATAAATGTGTGTATATATATAAATGTGTGTATATATATAAATGTGTGTATATATATAAATGTGTGTATATATATAAATGTGTGTATATATATAAATGTATGTTTGTTGCTTTCAAAAGATAGCTGCCCCCACTTAAGTCTATTATGAGAGGGATTTAGCACACCTGCAATATCCGACATTGAGATGTTCGCACTCTCTAGACTATCACTTGAATAATAGTCAAAAATGTTCAACTTGTAATATGAGCACAAAAATAAAAGCTGTATTGATTTAACTTGAGCAGTTAGTGCACAATATCATTAATATTTTCACACTCCACTTGTAATCTAGTCTGTAGTGTGGTCTTTATGACAACAATTCACTCAGGGAACCCCTCGAAATCCTATGCTGTAAGAACAAACAGAATATCCACCCTGCACAGTCCTGAGCCTTAAAAAATCCCAATCTACAAACCATATCTAAAATATTTTCTTGCAGCAAGCTGGTTGCCTGGCAACCCCCATTCTTGTTTCATTCCATAGCGCATTGCCGTAGTGGTGCTCCATTCATCAGCGACTTGCAACACGCTGCATCATTCTTTGTCACTGTGTCATCCAGCCACGTTTGGATATTTCTTGAACTACCTTCCTGGGTGTGCTATTTGTAATTTATTCCTGACCTTTGTTTGTTTTCTCAACCATACTTTTGTCCAACAATTCAGTCTCATTCTGCCATTTTGAATACAGACTTTGTACTCACACATTCTACTGGACCCGATATGAACTTTGTACTGTCCCCCTGCTGGCAGCATTGGTTATCTGACAATACCTAGCTCTGTCTACCTCCCTGCTCTATTAGTATGCAGTGCAGAGAAGACAGCAATACTATACGGTTATTCCACCCAAATGACTGAGTAGAGAAAGACTTTGGGGTAGATTTATTAAGCAGCGGATGCTGCAATCTACCCCCAAAGTTTCAGGTCCGTCTAAAACATAAGTTAAGAAACAGCGGTGGTGGACTGCAATCATCCCGATCAGATACCATAGGGATGATTGACAGCCCTTGCTAGCGGCCGATTGGCCGCAAATGTGCAGGGGGCAACATTGCACAAGCATTTCACTAGAAATATATACTGGTGTACCAAGTTTGATTATAGGAGTGAATTATGTATGAAACTGTATATTTTAACATGTTTGATTAAAATTTCTCTTATTTTTGTAGGTTTGCTGTAAATATACAAACCAATGTTTAGCAGGCTCATTCAATTCCACGCTGCACTAACATGCTGTTTCTCTACTGGCTACCAAAGTACCCATACAAGTGCACACACTCACATGCACACATGAGCACACACACTCACATATGTACACAATCACATGCACAAATGAGCACACACTCACATAAATACACCTATGCACACACTCACATGCACACATGCACACACACTTACATATGCACACACTCACATGCACACATGAGCACACACACTCACATATGTACACACATATGCACACACTCACATACATAGATATGAGCACACACTCACATAAACACACCTATGCACACACTCACAGCACATATGCACACACACTGATATAGGTACACACAAACATCTGGACACATGGAGTCACACAGACACAAACACAAATATATATATACAAAAAACAAATGCACACATATACACATACACATATACACACACACACATGAACACTCACAAACATATGCACAAACTCACACACACATATGTACACAAACAAACACACACATCTGCACACACTCAGTCACACACACACACACATATATACTATATATACACACACACATATATATTATATATATATATATATATATATATATATACACACAGGCAACCGCACACATATATACACATGCACATATACACCCACGCAATAAACACACTTGCATCTTCTTTAAACAATACGGTTCACGGTTCCGTAGTTTGCATATACCGCATTCTTAGAACGCGGTATATGCAAACTATTGAACCGTGAACCATATTGTTTAAAGAAGACGCGCAAAGGAAGTCTACAACTTCTGTAACTGAGGATCCTGAGGTGAATCTTTTGACCTTGCATTCTATTAGCTGATCCAATCAGCCAATTGGATTGAACTTCAATCCGATTGGCTGATTAAATAAACCAATCAGATTTTTCCTACCTTAATTCCGATTGGCTGATAGAATCCTATCAGCCAATCGGAATTCGAGGGACACCATCTTGGATGACATCATTTAAAAGAACCTTCATTCGTCGTTAGTCGTCGGAAAGAAGAGGATGCTCTGCGTCGGATGTCTTGAAGATGGACCCTCTCCGCGCTGGATGGATGAAGATAGAAGATGCCGCTTGGATGAAGACTTCTGCTGGATGGAGGACCTCTTCTTGCCCCATCGGATGAAAAGCCGGTCCGGATGTCCTCTTCTGTCCCATCGGTGCCCGGCTGGCTAAAGACGGCTCAAGGTAGGGTGATCTTCAATTGGGTAGTGTTAGGTTTTTTTAAGGGGGGATCGGGTGAGTTTTAGAGTAGGGGTGTGTGGGTGGTAGGTTGTAATGTTGGGGGGGTATTGTATTTGTTTTTTTTTACAGGTAAAAGAGCTGATTACTTTGGGGCAATGCCCCGCAAAAAGCCCTTTTAAGGGCTGGTAAAAGAGCTGATTACTTTGTAATTTAGTTTAAGATAGGGAATTTTATTATTTTGGGGGGCTTTTTTATTTTATTAGGGGGCTTAGATTAGGTGTAATTAGATTAAAATTCTTGTAATATGTTTTTATTTTTTGTAATTTAGTGTTAGTTTTTTTTTGTAATATAGTTTAGTTTATTTAATTGTATTTTATGTTAGATAATTGTAGTTAATTTATTTAATTAATTTATTGATAATGTAGTGTTAGGTGTATTTGTAACTTAGGTTAGGATTTATTTTACAGGTAATTTTGTAATTATTTTAACTAGGTAGCTATTAAATAGTTATTATTAACTATTTAATGGCTATTGTACCTAGTTAAAATAAATACAAAGTTGCCTGTAAAATAAATATAAATCCTAAAATAGCTACAATGTAACTATTAGTTATATTGTAGCTATATTAGGGTTTATTTTATAGATAAGTATTTAGTTTTAAATAGGATTAATTTATTTAATTGCAGTAATTTTATTTAGATTTATTTAAATTATATTTAAGTTAGGGGGTGTTAGGGTTAGACTTAGGTTTAGGGGTTAATAACTTTATTATAGTAGCGGCTACGTTGGGGGCGGGAGATTAGGGGTTAATAATTGTAGGTAGATGGCGGTGATGTTAGGGAGGGCAGATTAGGGGTTAATAAAATTTATTATAGTGTTTGCGAGGCGGGAGTGCGGCGGTTTAGGGGTTAATACATTTATTATAGTGGCGGCGATGTCCGGTTGGCAGATTAGGGGTTAATAATTGTAGGTAGATGGCGGCGACGTTGGGAGTGGCAGATTAGGGGTTAATAGTATAATGCAGGTGGCGACGATGTTGGGGGCAGCAGATTAGAGGTTTATAAGTGTAAGGTTAAGGGGGGTTAAGACTCGGGGTTCAATTTAGGGTGTTAGGTGTAGACTTAGAAAGTGTTTTCCCATAGGAAACAATGGGGCTGCGTTAAGAGCTGAACGATGCTTTTTTGCAGGTGTTAGTTTTTTTTCAGCCAGCTCAGCCCCATTGTATCCTATGGGGAAATCGTGCATGAGCACGTTTTTCCAGCTTACCGCTAACGTAAGCAACGCTGGTATTACAGGAAGAAGTGGAGCTAAATTTTGGTCAACACTCCATTCAGAAAACTTGTAATACCAGCGTTGTTTAAAGTGTGTGCTGGAAAAAAAAGGAGCGTTAGCTCCGCAAGTTTTTACCGACAAAACTTGTAATCTAGCCGATACTGTGTTATCTAATCTTTGTACTCCTATAATACACTATATCACCACACAGAGTCTGTGAAATATACATATTGGTACACTTCCCTAGTCTATCTTTTATAGCGCTGTTTCACTCTCTATTTCTGATATAAATATATATATACACACATGCACACACACATACACATATATATATATATATATATATATATATATATATATATATACACGCTAGTTGTGGGATCCAAGCACTCACTGTTAGTTGTATTGCCTGGGTGCACTCTATGGTAGGTAGGTAGGTAGAAACTTCTCAAAAGAAGAGGCACTCACAGGTCTTAATTAGCAAAAATAATTTATTAATTCATAGGTTCAGTCAACGTTTCGGTCCTCGCAGGGACCTTTGTCAATACTGTTCTCAGTAATCCTCTGAGTGTAGCGGTCAGCGGTGAAGTTTCTATATATATATATGCAACGAAAACAACAAGAGGATGCTCAGCCCTATGCTGTATTGGTGTATGGCTGCTATAATATAAAGAATGTTTCTTATGTAAGCAGAGTCTAGATAGTACAGTACAGTTCTGTCTCTATGAATGGAAAACCAAAGTGTAAAGTTCAGTCCTTTCATGCAACCCCCTCTGGTAACAATTGAAAGTTCACAGAACACTCATCAGTTAATGTATCCAATCAGACGAATAGTGTATCGGGAGGACGTGCAGATGAACAGATTTTTCAATCAGTACATCACCAAGTGGGTATATATATATATATATATTGTAAAAGTGTCAGTAACTCACCAGTCACAGTTGAATACACCAGCAGGATTTGATGCACAGTGATACCGCGTTTGATGAATCGGAGATTCCCTATCCACCTGTGTGGGAAAGCTTGAAAAGAACTCTCCGACTGTAGTGCCACTTGTAAGGGTGCATGGGTGATGCCGCGTCTGGCTCCTCCTAGATGGTGACGTAGGGACAAGGGTTTCCATCTGGTGGATCGCTGGTTGGTGTGCGCGGGTGATGCCGTGTCTGACTCCTCCTAGATGACGTATGGGCAGGGATTGCTCGATGATGAGTGTTACAGTATGTGAGGGGGGGTTGGTCTTTGAAAAGGGAACCGCTTGGCAGCCAAATGAAGTACCTGTAATTGTTATATGTTCCAGTCCTCAGGGCTAGCTCAGCTATTAATGCAAGATACAGCAAAATATGAAGACCATCTGGAACAATTAACCAAGTGGGTTTATTCAGGCTTTGGAAGTGGAACACAGAGTTGTGTACAAGGTTAGGTGGTGCTGATCTGACGCATTTTGCGCATGAAGCGCATTGAGCATGCGCGAAACGCGTCAGATCAGCACCACCTAACCTTGTACACAACTCTGTGTTCCACTTCTAAAGCCTGAATTAACCCACTTGGTTAATTGTTCCAGATGGTCTTCGTATTTTGTTGTATCTTATATATATATTTATATATATATATATATATATATATATATATATATATATACACACACACAAACAAATGCACACATATACACGCATGCACATATACACACACACAATAAACACACGCACACACACACATATATATATATATATTTTAAAAACAATATTTGATCAATAATTTATGATTGCTATTTTCCTGAAGAATGTGTTAAAATATATCAAGGTATTATTAACCCAATGGTTATCAGAGAGTTGAATAGCGTAAAAAAAATATACTTTATATTTGTATTGTTAATATTATTATCCATCACTCAGTATTACTAGAAGCTTTTCTGCTGCTCGTTTGCTCAGCCTTTCTGCATTATTGTTAAGATGTCATATTAGCATAGTTGTTTGCAATGACATCTTCAGGGAGTTAATTAGAATGTTTTGCTATAAATCACGCAGGTGCAGGTGTATTATTCTGGCTTCACATTTCCAGCTGCAACAGTTAAGTTCATCTGATACAAAATATAAGAGCCAGTTAATAGCTATTCATTTTACACGCGGGTCCCTATCCTTGTAACAATACCCAAGAACCATATACCTCTGTACACAAGAACTATATAACTCTGTACACAAGAACCATATACCTCTGTACACAAGAACCATATACCTTTGTACACAATACCCATATACGTATGTACACAAGAACCATATATATATTTGTACACAAGAACCATATACCTCTGTACACAAGAACTATATACCTCTGTACACAAGAACCATATACCTCTGTACACAATACCCATATACGTATGTACACAAGAACCATATACATTTGTACACAAGAACCATATACCTCTATACCAAAGAACCATAAACCTCTGTACAGAAGAACCATATACCTCTGTACCCAAGAACCATATAAGAACCATATACCTCTGTACCCAAGAACCATATACCTCTGTACACAATACCCATATACCTCTGATGTTTGTAGATAGCAATAGTCGTAAAACCAGTAATAAATTTCAAACAGAGTCACTGGTATTGATGCCCCAATGTAAAGCCACTGGTATTTGGGGTTCTTAGGTACACACTCAGAGGGCAAGTCTACGCGTTTCGGCCGTAGCCTTTATCTGTGTGTGAAAAACACACTTTTCAGCTTTGGCATATAATCGGTGCACTTGAAGTCTTGATAGCACCCACTTAACATGTTTGATATGTTCCTCAATAGACTGAGGATAGATTAAGATAGCATGCAAGTAAATTACTACACATATATCCAGCAATTCCCTGATGACATCATTAATAAAGTGCTGAAAGGTGGCTGGGGCATTGCTTAAGCCGAAGGGCATCACCAGGTACTTGTATAAACCATATCTGGTTCTAAATGCCATCAACCACTCATCACCATCCCTTATGAGGACCAAATTATAGGCTCCCTTGAGATCCAATTTTGTGAACCACTTAGCTTGATGTAGAAGTTCGATCAATTTAGGAATCAACGGCAGGGGATATCTATTTTTGATTGTGATTTTGTTGAAATCCCTACACAATACACAATACCCATATACCTCTCAAAATAAGAACCATATACCTTTGTACACAATACTCATATACCTCTGTACACAATACCCATATACCTCTGTACTCAAGAACCATATACATCTGTACACAAGAATCATATACCTCTGTACACAAGAACCATATACCTCTGTACACAAGAATCATATACCTCTGTACACAATACCCATATACCTCTGTACTCAAGAACCATATACATCTGTACACAAGAATCATATACCTCTGTACACAAGAACTATATACCTATGTACACAAGAACCATATGCCTCTGTAAACAATACCCATATACATCTGTACAGAAGAACCATATACCTCTGTACACAATACTCATATTCCTCTGTACACAAGAACCATATACCTCTGTACACAAGAACTGTATACTGCTGTAAACAATACCCATATACATCTGTACACAAGAATCATATACCTCTGTATATCAGAGGAATCGACTTCTAATATAAACTGTAATGTAGGGCCAGGGAAGCGAAGAATGGGTGCTGAAGTAAAATATCTCTTTAGAAATTCAAAAGAGTGTGCAGTCTTGTTATTCCAATGAAATGGAGTGACAGAACTCGTAAGTTGGGTGAGGGGTTTAGCGATTTTGGAAAACCCTTTTATAAATTTCCTATAATAATTGCTGAAACCCTGGAACATTTGTAGTTATTTCCTGTTGGTAGGCTGAGGCCATTGCTTCACAGCATCTACTTGATTCTCCTGCATCTGAACTCCTTTAGGACTAAAGGTATAACCAAGAAAAGATATATTCTGTGTGTGAAAAACACACTTTTCAGCTTTGGCATATAATCGGTGCACTTGAAGTCTTGATAGCACCCACCTAACATATTTGATATGTTTGTCAATAGACTGAGAATAGATTAAAATAGCATGCAAGTAAATTACTACACATATATCCAGCAATTCCCTGATGACATCATTAATAAAGTGCTGAAAGGTGGCTGGGGCATTGTTTAAGCCGAAGGGCATTACCAGGTACTCGTATAAACCATATCTGGTTCTAAATGCCATCAACCACTCGTCACCCTCCCTTATGAGGACCAAATTATAGGCTCCCCTGAGATCCAATTTTGTGAACCACTTAGCTTGATGTAGACGTTCGATCAATTTAGGAATCAACGGCAGGGGATACCTATTTTTGATTGTGATTTTGTTGAAATCCCTATAATCAATTATATGTCGGAGTGACTGATCCTTATTCTTAATGAAGAACATACCCGCAGCGACTGGTAAAACAGAGGGTTGTATAAACCCCTTCTTCAAATTGTCTTCCAGATAAGCCTTTAGATGATTAAGCTCTAGCTGACTTAAAGGGTATAGATGTTCATAAGGAGGTGTAGTTCCTGGTTTCAATTCGATTGGACAATAGTAAGATCTATGAATAGGTACAGATAAGGGGAGCTAGATTAATGTATAAATATACTGTAATGTGGTGTTGTGATCAAGAATAAAATAATTTAATTTTGAAAAAAATTTGAATAAAAAATCGGAATAAAAAATCCTTTAAAAATATCTAGGTTTATTATGTTAAACTGTGAAATTGGAATAAAAATGGAAATGAAGTGTATAATTATATATATAGAATATTTATTACTGGTATAAACAATGGATTATAAAATTAACATTAAACGTTTATGCTATATTGCTCTAATACCGTATGAATACAATTCAAATACAAAAAATACGAAAAATTCAAACAATACCTTGGATTAAAAAATACCTAGGATTAAAAATGCCTTAGATTAAAACATTACAACTACTAGCAGCAAGACAACATCCTCTTACTAATGTAATGGGATCGGATAAATGACAGGATGAAAGCACGTTTCTAAATGGGGAAGTCTTACTGCTGAACCAACTGTGTGAAAGGTATGTTAAGAAAAAGTCTCGTATAACACTTTGAACCTTTTTAACTTGTATTATTTTCAAGGGCTCTGTTTGTTTGTAAGATATGTTTGTACTTAAAGTTACACTTAATATAGTGTGTTTGTAATACTAAAAGTTTGGCTGTATCTTAGTTTGTACTCACATTCAGGAAGGATTTCCAATTTAACGATATTTCAGGTCAGCTGATAGATGCCGTAATTTAAGGTATCTGATTGGTTGTAATTGATCAGCCTTTATGGTACGTGAGAAGGTTTAGTAGATGGAAAAGAATATCGCTATTATTAATAGCGATGCTTAGTTGGATGATAACCTTTGCTGAATCGTTACAATATTGGATTTGTATAGGAATTCTTTTCAGTGTTGAACTAACACAATGTTTTTTCTTTTTGCTGGAATGATCTCACAGCCAGTATATAGAGAAGATAATCCAAAGGTTATAATGTCTCTTTAAGGAAAAGTGAAACTATATACCTCCTTGAGGTTTGCAGGAGTTTCAAAATCTGATGGAAACAATGTTACTTATAGAAGAGACTATTTACCCCCCTTTTGGAGATTAGAGTTTTTTCCGTGAGGTTTGCAGTAGTCTCAGATTCTATAATTTGGAAGATGATAGTTATATTTCTTCGCCGGGTTCTTACCAGCAATGAATGTTATTCAGTGGTCTGGCGTCCTGAAATGCTGTAAGAATTTTTCGTAGAGAAGCTGAAACTATATACCTTCATAAGGTTTGCAGGAGTTTCAGATTGGCGGTTATAGATGGAGTCGTTGAACCGTCTGTTACAACATCTGTTAAAAGGACGCGTGATGTTTGTAGATAGCAATAGTCGTAAAACCAGTAATAAATTTCAAACAGAGTCACTGGTATTGATGCCCCAATGTAAAGCCACTGGTATTTGGGGTTCTTAGGTACACACTCAGAGGGCAAGTCTACGCGTTTCGGCCGTAGCCTTTATCTGTGTGTGAAAAACACACTTTTCAGCTTTGGCATATAATCGGTGCACTTGAAGTCTTGATAGCACCCACCTAACATGTTTGATATGTTCCTCAATAGACTGAGGATAGATTAAGATAGCATGCAAGTAAATTACTACACATATATCCAGCAATTCCCTGATGACATCATTAATAAAGTGCTGAAAGGTGGCTGGGGCATTGCTTAAGCCGAAGGGCATCACCAGGTACTCGTATAAACCATATCTGGTTCTAAATGCCATCAACCACTCGTCACCCTCCCTTATGAGGACCAAATTATAGGCTCCCTTGAGATCCAATTTTGTGAACCACTTAGCTTGATGTAGACGTTCGATCAATTTAGGAATCAACGGCAGGGGATACCTATTTTTGATTGTGATTTTGTTGAAATCCCTACACAATACACAATACCCATATACCTCTCAAAATAAGAACCATATACCTTTGTACACAATACTCATATACCTCTGTACACAATACCCATATACCTCTGTAAACAAGAACCATATACCTCTGTACACAATACCCATATAACTATGTACACAAGAACCATATACCTCTGTAAACAATACCCATATACATCTGTACACAATACCCATATACCTCTCCAAACAAGAACCATATACCTTTGTACACAATACCCATATACCTCTATACACAATACCCATATACCTCTGCAAACAAGAACCATACACCTCTGTACACAATACCCATATAACTCTGTACAAAAGAACCATATACCTCTGTACACAAGAACCATATACCTCTGTAAACAATACCCATATACATCTGTACACAATACCCATATACCTCTCCAAACAAGAACCATATACCTTTGTACACAATACCCATAATATACCTCTGTACACAATACCCATATACCTCTGTAAACAAGAACCATACACCTCTGTACACAATACCCATATACCTCTGTACACAAGAACCATAAAGCTCTGTACACAATACCCATAAACCTCTGTACCCAAGAACCTTTCATTTTCACTTACTCCTAGGATTTGTTTAATTAGGAAAATGGCTAAACAAAAAATAAAGTTAAATTAAATAATAAAGCAGTAAAATAATATTAAACATTAAAATATAGTTAAAAAATAACTAGTTTAAGGGATAGTGTAAATAAATATATATATATATATATATATATATATATATATATATATATATATATATATATATATATATATATATTATCCAATTAGCACGTGTTCCAGCACTCCAGCTTCAACTAATAATGAAGCACCTGGGTGCAATCCTCAATGCCCTCCCTTTCCTAGCTCTTATGTATATATATATATATAGCTATTCCTTATACACAAACAATTGTACTTATGTAAATTCATTTGTGATATTATTGAATTTGCAGACTATACTACTCTGATTGGGTGAATGATGAATTGAGCTATAACAGTTAAGTAGACAGGCTGGTAACATTGAGTAAAGCAAACAATTTGCAATTAAATGTTTATAAAACCAAAGAGATAGTAATTGATTTTAGAAAAAAAAAATCTCCATCTTATTCTCTGAAAACTAAAGTTTACACAGTAGACAGAGTTGCATCGTACAAATTCCTTGGTACAACGATTAAACATGATATGAAATGGAACGTTAATATTTTTACTATAATTAAAAGGTCTCAACAACGTTTTTACTTCTTAAGGCAAGTTAAAAAATTGTCCTGTCTCAAAAACTGTTAACTTGTTTTTATTCAGCCATCATCTTATCAGTTGTATCATCCTCTACTTTATCCTGGTATAGCTCTGCTACATTATCATTAGGGAGAAACTACACAGAATTGTGAGATCTAAGAGAAAATATAATTTGGTGTCAACTTATTTCTCTTAAGGACATTTACTTTTCAAGGATGAATGAGTAGCCGGAAAAATGTATCTGATTCATCTCACCCTGGCCATTGTTTTTGTCTATCTTTTTATCATAGGACAAGGTTAAACTCGGACAAACCGGTTTCTGAATAGTTTTTTTCTCCAGGCTATTAAAATAGCAATCAGGAATACATCTCTTATTTCACTTTTGGTATGATAATGTGCGCTTTAGTCACTCTTTGTGAATATATTTCATGGTTAGATTTTTGCACTGCTGATTGTATTTGTTTGTTCATTGTCATCTGATAACTTTGCACCATGAAAAATTCCTTGTATAATTTCCTATTTTTTTATACTTGCCGAATAAGTGATTCTATTCTATTACATACACACACACACATACATACATACACACACACACACACACATACATACACCCATACACATACACACAAATACATACACACACACACATACTCACATACATACACACACACACACATATACACATACATACACACACATACATACACATACATACACACACAGATACACACACATACACACACATACATACACACACACATATACACATACATACACACACATACATACACAAATACACATACACACATACTCACATACATACACACACACACACACACACATATATACATACACACACATACATATATACATACACACACAAACACACACACACACACATATATATATATACACACACACACACTCTACACACACACAACCATACATACATACAAACACGTACACATATATACATACACACACAAACACACACACACACATATATATATATATATATACACACACAAACACACACAACCATACATACATACACACATACATATATATATATATACACACACATATATATATATATACACACACACACACACTACACACACACAACCATACATACATACACACACATACATATATGCATACACACACGTACACATATATACATACACACACAAACACACACACACACACACACACACACACATATATATATATACACACACACACACTACACACACACAACCATACATACACACACATACATATATGCATACACACACGTACACATATATACATACACACACATACATATATACATACACACACAAACACACACACATATATATATATACACACACACACACTCTACACACACACAACCATACATACATACAAACACGTACACATATATACATACACACACAAACACACACACACACATATATATATATATATACACACACACACACTACACACACACAACCATACATACATACACACACATACATATATGCATACACACACGTACACATATATACATACACACACAAACACACACACACACTACACACACAACCATACATACATACACACACATACATATATGCATACACACACAAACACACACACATAAACAGACATACACACATAAACACACAGCAGATAAGTATTGTTACATAAATAAGATAAATATTTGGTGAGATTGACAAAGCAATAGGTCAATAGAAAACTAATTCTGAAAGTCTCTGAATTTGCAAGGAAATTAAAAGTATAGCTAAATGACAAACAAGACAAAATCTAGTATTCTTTCATGTTCTCTTCTGACCCTTGTGTCTTTCCTTTAGAGTTGAAGCTCGCTAACGAGGACTAATTATTTCCCAGCAGAAGGTGTTGTCAAAAAATTTACAGAGGAAATCAAGAATTTTTGCCATTTGAAAGGCAGAAATGCTTCAACAACTTTAATCAAAACAGTAATTACAGTAACAAATATTATTCCATCCTCGCTCACGTCGTCTCTGGAGACGCTAAGGGAGTGCAGCGTGTGTGTGCTTTGTATTGAGACCTTGACAAGGATTTGTATAATTTCGGGAATAACACAACTGATTTGACTTTTTTGATGGGGCTGTCCTGTAAGTAGGTAAAAGTATTTTCATCTAAAGATAATTAAACAAAAGAATATTTTTGTGATAGAAATTGTTAGAATAGAAAAATGTTTCAACATTGTAAATAACACAAAGATTCTTCTTACTAATGGTGGCATTGGCTGGGGACCACATTATAATAAACTTATATTTATAGTTAAAATAACACCTCAAAATACATTTAAATTAAAATCACATGGCATAGGAAATTAGTTAAAGGGATATGAAACTCAAAATTTTTCTTTCACGATTTAGATAGACTACATTTAAAAAACAGTTTCCAATTTACTTTTATTATCTAATTTTCTTTGTTCTCTTGTTGGGCTTTGTTGGAAAGATATCTAGATAGGTTTCAATCCTTTATAAAAGTGTATCTAATGTTTTTCAACAGAAAATACCATTACAGTTTACGGGGTTTTGTAGATTTGATAAACTTTTCTAAAATCTTGTGCCTGACATCTAGTTTAGAAGTTTCTCTTGTGGTCACTGTTTTTCAAATACAGGGGTCAACCACATTCCTATAGAAACACTTATCTATTAAGGTCTATGGAGATTGTGATCAACTCATATGTTTCTTACTTCTCTAGGCTAACACGTTTCTCATTTTGGGGTCAGTTATAATTCTTTAGAAAAACGAATCAAATGATTTGTCTATAAAAATAACCATAGACTTGTATGCACTGTTAGAGACACCTGCTACTACTGAGCATGTGCAGGATTCGCAGAATATACATATATGCAGTTTGTGATTGGCTGATGGCTGTCACATGATGCAGAAGGAAATTAGAACTAATTTTAAAATTTGTAAAAGTAAGTTAAATGAGCGCAGGGTGAGACCACCAGACTCCTGAAAAACCTAGGAGTCCCTATCATAGGTTTATACAACAAATACAAAAAATTCAGATGCAGGAGCGCTACAGCTGAAGGTGGGTGAGGCAATAATTAGTCTCAAATAGGTGACTAGTGCGTAAACTGATATAAATACTTAATATAAGTGACCAATATGTAAATACATAGATTGAAGATATATCTCAAGAGTGAGGAGTGTATTATTCAAAACGAGTGTAAATGTGTGATACACTAAAAAAGTGATATTAAAGCCAGGACAAATTAGATCAATAACTCATAATGCAAGTAAATAGTAAATGGCAATGCCACAATTTAATAAAAGTCTAAAAAATAAAATAGAGACCAATAAAAACAATTAAATACAATAATTATACAATGATAGCAATATAGATATCAACGGACGTCTCCGTTAACTTAAATTGAAGAGGTTGCCACCACATAGAAATATGATAAGAACTGCAGGAAAGTGAGCCAATGCACAGTCTCAATCTAAAACAATGTCTTATATTGCACAAAGTAGTTCGAAGAATATGTGAGCAAACAGCAAGCTTACCCCCAGGCTGTACACACTCTGTCGTCTCTGCGAGTGGAGTTACAGCCGTAACGGGATGACGTCACTTTTATGGGTGCTGTCCTGGATCAACAATCTAATTGGTCCTTTTTCAGAATAGCTTTACAGAATGTAGCTGCCGTGACCCGCAACACAGAGTATCTGCACTTTAGTGCCTGACAGCACGCACGGTACTCTTAGAGGGTTTTGTGTGAGGAGGCAGGTAATAGGATGTTAAACAGTGTTTTCAATCACAGAGGGTCAGTGACCTTATTGCAATCTGGATTGCTAATTTCCAGTGTATTTCCAGTATGAGCCAACATGTAATTCTTAGTTTTGCTGGAGCTACAACTTCGACCTTTACCATCTGGGACTTTAGCACCTGTGATTGGTGTGTACAAACTGACGCTGTCTGAAAGACCCTGTTTGAAGGAATTGGGACTATCGCTTTTAAAGTCAGTATACTCTAACAAGCCAGCAAGACTAAGAATTACATGTTGGCTCATACTGGAAATACACTGGAAATTAGCAATCCGGATTGCAATAAGGTCACTGACCCTCTGTGATTGAAAACACTGTTTAACATCCTATTACCTGCCTCCTCACACAAAACCCTCTAAGAGTACCGTGCGTGCTGTCAGGCACTAAAGTGCAGATACTCTGTGTTGGGGGTCGCGGCAGCTACATTCTGTAAAGCTATTCCGAAAAAGGACCAATCAGATTGTTGATCCAGGACAGCGCCCATAAAAGTGATGTCATCCCGTTACGGCTGTAACTCCACTCGCAGAGACGACAGAGTGTGTACAGCCTGGGGGTAAGCTTGCTGTTTGCTCGCATATTCTTCGAACTACTTTGTGCAATATAAGACATTGTTTTAGATTGAGACTGTGCATTGGCTCACTTTCCTGCAGTTCTTATCATATTTCTATGTGGTGGCAACCTCTTAAATTTTAGTTAACGGAGACGTCCGTTGATATCTATATTGCTATCATTGTATAATTATTGTATTTAATTGTTTTTATTGGTCTCTATTTTATTTTTTAGACTTTTATTAAATTGTGGCATTGCCATTTACTATTTACTTGCATTATGAGTTATTGATCTAATTAGTCCTGGCTTTAATATCACTTTTTTAGTGTATCACACATTTACACTCGTTTTGAATAATACACTCCTCACTCTTGAGATATATCTTCAATCTATGTATTTACATATTGGTCACTTATATTAAGTATTTATATCAGTTTACGCACTAGTCACCTATTTGAGACTAATTATTGCCTCACCCACCTTCAGCTGTAGCGCTCCTGCATCTGAATTTTTTGTAATTTTAAAATTTGTCAGAAAGAAATCTACTACTCATTTGAAACTCAAACTAAGTGCTTTGCATTGTCTTTTTATTATGCATGTACTGATTACGCCATTTTATTGTGTTTAGTGGTTATTTAAGTGTGTTTTGTGTTGATACTCATTAAATACGTTTTTTCTCTAAATGATTGTGATTGACCGATTGGTTCCCATCGTTCCCCCCCCCCCCCCGCAAATCTCAGCCATAGAACTCTTTTTCCAAATAAAGTTGCGCCTTAGCTTTCAACTGTTTATTTTTCCAAGGTCTCTGTGTTTCTTTACTCCTATGTGTGCACAAACAATGGCGCTTCACAATCACGTCTCTAAGTCTCTGGAAAGTCAATTACGCTAAAATAAAAGACAAAAAAATAAACCAGTATGTACAGTTTGAATGGTTACCAAGTTTCAAAAGAAGCTTTCAGCTTTGTGTCATGAAATCCTAAAGAATTAAACAAAGATGTCCAGTGAAGATTGCTTTAATGCGATCACTGTCAGTTGTCTAACAGAATGAAAAGTACAGACTCGTTTAATGTAAGACATGAAAACAACTCAGTCAAAGTAAAAACAATAAAATCAGTTTAGAAATCTTGTTATTACAGCAAAAATGATGGCAACAAACAACAGTAAAAAAAACATTTTTTTAGAAAAGATAAAGATATTGAATGTTAGGAAATATTTGATTTGTTAATGTGACAGATATGATTTGTTATTTGTAGTTAATTCTTATGATTTGGTCTTCCAGACGTTCTTCTGTCACTTTACCAAGGGTATTCTTCACAGTTGCCCAGACTATGGCCTGTGAGTCACATCTGCCCCTGCAAGCTTTATGTGGTGGTCGTCAGCACCAATGAGCAGACAATAAAACACGTCATTTGATGCAAAAATACAGCTCCCCACTTCATGTTACTTCATTATGTGCTTCATTACAGGGGTTCACTATTTAGTGCTCCTGCTCTAGTGTAAACATCACTAGAAGTGATCTTATTGTGCGCGCGAGTTAGCACGCATGTTACAAGTTGAAAGTAAAACATTTGCGTACTAACTTACATGACCTCTAATATCCCAACGCGTCCTTTTTCTTCCCTAGACTTCAATGTACAGTTCAGAAGAAAAAAACATATTGCTCGTGCACTAACCCTACAGGAGTTATTCATTTTTCATATTCCAATCTGATTTTATTTTTATTTTAAATTAATTATATATTTATATGAGAAAAGAGGGAGAAGTTAATACTACTAAAAATCTAAATCTGCTGCATCCCTTAAAAAGTTTATATATTACCAAAAAGAGAAAAAGAACAAAGTGACATAAGGGGCCCCTTTCTCTAAAGTGAAAGTACCTTATGTCACTTTGTTCTTTTTCTCTTTTTGTTATATATATATATATATGTTTATACCTTTATATCTTTTCCTATAGATATATATATTTTACATTAACATTATCAGATACATATAGAAATATATGTTTAATAATAAAAAAAATATATGTGAAGAACATTGGAATGTAAAATATGCGTAACGTGCTTCGGGTTTTGTGCTTTAGGTGGTGTCAGGTTAGGACACAGGAAGAATTCGTTATCTTAAGGCACATTATGGAAATATTAAAGGGACATGCAACCCAAACGATTCAGATAGAGGATACAATTTAAAACAACTTCCCAATTTACTTCTATTATCTTATTTGCTTAATTCTCTTGATATTCTTTGTTGAAGAGGCAACTGGGAGCTAGTTATTACATTGGGTGAGCCAACAGCATAAGTCATATACGTGTGACCACCAAACAGAAGGTCATGGGCCTACCTAGGTATCCTTTTCAACAAAGGATGCCAAGAAAACAAAACAAGTTAGATAATAGAAGTAAATTAGAAAGTTGTTTAAAATGGCATGCTCTATCTGAATCATGAAAAAAAAATTGTGGGTTTAATGTCCCTTTAAATATAAAGTATTGAAAAATATTAATACTTAATAATTACTATAGATGTACTAAAACATTCTAAATAATCCATAGGGGAAAAAAGAAATAATTTATAAATATATATTTCTATATTTACAGTATCTATAATAATTATTTATATTTTTTTATATTTTATAAATAATATTTCCATTTCCTTAAGATAACCCAACACCACGTTAGACCATATTTTACATGTTCTTATATATACATATATATATGTATATATGTAATTTTTGTTATATCTGATTATGCTCATGTAAAATATATATCTATAGGAAAAGATATAGAGGCATATGTATCAAGCTCCGAATGGAGCTTGATGCCCCGTGTTTCAGAGCAGTTATGAAGCAGCGGTCACAAAGACCGCTGCTCCATAACCTGTCCGCCTGCTCTGAGCAGGCGGACAGACATCGGTGGAAATAAACCCGATCGAGTACGATCGGGTTGATTAACACCCCCCTGCTGGCGGCCGATTGGCCGTGAGTCTGCAGGGGGCGGCGTTGCACCAGCAGCTCTGGTGCAATGCTGAATACGACGAGCGTATTGCTCTCCGTATTCAGCGAGGTCTGGCGGAGCTGATCCGCAGTGTCTGATCAGGTCCGCCAGACCTTAATAATTAGAGGCCATAAAGGTATAAACATATATATATAAAATTAATTTAAAATAAAAATAAAATTCTTTGTGAGGAACATTGGAATGTGAAATATGTACAGTAAATACACACAGCTAGATTACTAGTTTTGCGTTCAAGGCTATCTGGTGCTAACGCGCAGTTTTCTCTCACCGCTCACTTAACTACAGTGCTGGTATTACAGGATTTTACAAACCCGGCGTTAAAAGGCAAGAAGTAAGCGTTGCTTAAGTCAGCGGTGAGCTGGTCGTACGTGCTCATGCACGATTTCCCCATAGGATTAAACGGGGAGAGCCGGCTGAGAAAAAGTCTAACACCTGCAAAAAAGCAGCGTAAAATTTACTAACGCAGCCCCATTGATTCCTATGGGGAAATAAAATGTATGTCTACACCTAACACCCTAATATGAACCTCCTAGTCTAAACACCCCTAATCTTACACTTATTAACCCTAATCTGCCGCCCCCGACATCGCCGCCACCTGCATTATATTTATTAACCCCTAATCTTCCGCTCCGGACTCCGCCGCCACCTACATTATACTTATGAACTCCTAATCTGCTTCCCCCAACATCGCCGACACCTACATTATATTTATTAACCCCTAATCTGCCGCCCCCAATGTCGCTGCAACCTACCTACACTTATTAAGCCCTAATCTGCCGCCCCCAACGTCGCCGCCACTATAATAAACATATAAATCCCTAAACCGCCGCACTCCCGCCTCACAAACATTAGTTAAATATTATTAACCCCTAATCTCCCGTCCTTAACATCACCGCCACCTACCTACATTTATTAACCCCTAATCTGCCGCCCCCAAAGTCGCCGCCACTATATTAAATGTATTAACCCCTAAACTTAAGTCTAACCCTAACCCTAACACCCCCTAACTTAAATATAATTACATTAAATCTAAATAAAAATTACTATCATTAACTAAATTATTCCTATTTAAAACTAAATAGTTACCTATAAAATAAACCCTAAGCTAGCTACAATGTAACTATTAGTTATATTGTAGCTAGCTTAGGGTTTATTTTAAAATAATAAACAAATTAATAAGATATTTAAACTAATTACACCTAATCTAACAGCCCTATCAAAAAAAGTCCCCCCCAAATAAAAAAAAAAACCCTAGCCTAAACTAAACTATCAATAGCCCTTAAAGGGGCATTTTGTGGGGAATTGCCCCAAAGTAATCAGTTCTTTTACCTGTAAAAAAAATACAAACAATCCCCCCCAACAGTAAAACCCACCACCCACACAACCAACCCCTCCAAATAAAATACTATCTAAAAAAACCTAAGCTCCCCATTGCCCTGAAAAGGGCATTTGGATGGGCATTGCCCTTAAAAGGGCAGTTAGCTCTTTTGCAGGCCCAAACCCTAACCTAAAAATAAAACCCACCCAATACACCCTTAAAAAAAGCTAACACTAACCCCCTGAAGATCGACTTACAATTCTGAAGACCGGACATCCATCCTCAAGGAAGCTGCAGAAGTCTTCATCCAACCGGGCTGAAGTCCTCAACGAAGCCGGGAGAAGTCTTCATCCAAGCCGGGCGAAGTGGTCCTCCAGACGGGCAGAAGTCTTCATCCAGACGGCATCTTCTATCTTCATCCATCCGACACGGAGCGGCTCTATCTTTAAGACATCCGACGCGGAGCATCCTCTTCAAACAAAGTCTTCTTACTGAATGACGGTTCCTTTAAGTGACGTCATTCAAGATGGCGTCCCTTAGATTCCGATTGGCTGATAGAATTCTATCAGCCAATCGGAATTAAGGTAGAAAAAATCCTATTGGCTGATGCAATCAGCCAGTAGGATTGAAGTTCAATCCTATTGGCTGATGCAATCAGCCAATACGATTGAGCTTGCATTCTATTGGCTGATTAGAACAGCCAATAGAATGCAAGCTCAATCCTATTGGCTGATTGCATTAGCCAATAGGATTTTTTCTACCTTAATTCCGATTGGCTGATAGAATTCTATCAGCCAATCGGAATCTTAGAGACGCCATCTTGGAAGACGTCACTTAAAGGTACAGTCAGATTGGCTACTCCAATCAACGTGTATATATATATATATATATATATATATATATATACACACACACATATACATACATAGACACATAAATATACACATAAATATATTATATACATAAATGTAAATGCTTGTGTATACATGATATATATATTTATGTGTGTATATATATATATATTCATCATACAATTATTTAGACATGTATATGAATATATACAATATAGCACTTTGTCCTTATATATTTATAATGTTTTTTTATTTAAATATTTATATAAATATTTTTTTATCAGATAGTGTTTATATGAGTGTAACTGTAATTTTAAATGTATTTATGTTGTGTTTGGTGCAACCTTTTTTTTACATCACTACCGTTTATGCAAGGTTTTCAGTCCCACTAACCCGATGAGTGTAGAATGCGGTTGCGCTCTAGTAATCGTGTTTACTTTTAGATTTTAACATGAGTAGTCTTTAACTTGAATGCAAAAAAAACCCAATATCGCTCTTGTGCAAACGTTAATGCACCACTTGTAATCCACCCCTATGTGTATTTATATCAGATTGTTACAAATTTTAGTGGTACATAGCAGTTATATTAAAATTAGTAAAACCATTTAAATTTCGGTGTAGTTTCTAACTAAAAAATGTGAATATAATCTATTTTGCATATAATGTAATAGCGCCCCTTACAAATCCTGCAATTAGGTACTTGCCCTCATACAAAAAGCTTTGAATGCTTCATTTGTATAAGTGATTTGGTATTGTCTCATTTTATTAGTGTTTTAGCTTATAGTTAATTTGTCATTTTGCCAACTGATTATCCGTCATTCCCACAAGGGCTTCTTAACCGTATCTGAGAGGGAAATCCAGGAACAGTGACACGTCAAGGAGCTGGGGTCTACAAACTATGCAGATTGTAATTTCTGAACAGGCCACTGAGAATCATGGTGGATACGTTACACATGGATAAACATATAATAGTCCCACAACCCCCTATAATGTTGTAACTTAATTTGTCTTGCACTTTGTTTTTCTCTTGTTCAGTCACATTATTTTTGTCTTGGGAGCTCAGCTGTTCTTGCGTGAACTTCTGTGACATCTGCCGTGTGTTTTTTGTAAATTAGAGACTCGCTGTGGTTTTGAAACAACCTTGATGTGATGTTTCTTTGCTGATTTTATTGTTTTCTTTTTTGTATATACATACAAATGATCTCTTTATATAGAGAATTGTTGTTTTTTTTCTACATCTGATTATCTCTGCTAGGTTTTTTTGTATTTCTGACCTCAGATTGTATTTGGACTTTGCTCTAGGATTCTGGATTTCTGTCTCATTTGCTGCCTTCTGTGTTTGGTCTTGATCTGACTCTTGTTTCTTCTTCTGGTATTATAGACTTACTGAGCTACTTGACTTAGACTGTCTATGACCTTGGATTGTGTAGCTACTATTTTACACTCTGCTTTAAATACCATCAGTGATCCTTATCTAGGGCTATTCATTTTCTCACTGATTCACACACTCATATCTGGGCCATGTCAAGCTATGATTTAGGGTTTAGGGACAGTTTTATTAACATCCTACCTAAGCCCATGGGTTCTGTGCTAGGACTGCCAAGAAGGGACGTCACAGGCCTCGACACACAAACTGTCATTGTATTCTCAGCATCTCTTTTATTTAGAGTAAAATATGTTTTCCTTTAAAGCCATTCAGTGTAGAGATGTTACCTTTTTGCTTTTTCTCGCTGATACTTGTAGAATAAAAATTCTGTACAATATTTTCATTTTCACAGTAAATCCTTTTCATCCAAACTAAAGCTTACATTCCTCATCTTCAGAAAAATATTATCACAAAAATAATAAAGAAAAAAAAATAATTATTGGGCATTGACCAATTTGATCTGCAATGAAAACGTAAATAATGTAATGTCTTAGGGTTAGATTACAAGTGGCGCGGTATTTCTTTTTCTTTTTTTGCAGAACTTCCAAAGTGTAATTAAAGGGATAGTGCCACCATTATATTTGTATATAACATCTTTACTTATGCATTATCAACTTTGCACTATATATTCATTATGTATTTTGCCCCATTTTCATGTTATTTATCTCTAAAATGTAAAGGGTTACTAAACCGCTGAGTACAGTAGGTGGGCTAATACTCATCATGCTTTTTTTTCCTACTGTACCTGCAGTTCTCTTTAACTCTTTATGGAAGCCAGCTGGCAATGCCCTGCATCTTTATACTGGGCTCTGCCATCTTGGTACACATATATTGTTGCATCTTGTGACAGAAGCTGTGCACGTGCACAGATTAGCGGTTAACAGCTTTACACCTTGGATTAGCTTGCACAATAAAAAGCAGAAGAGTAACATTTTTAGCAGTTATTTTTTACAGAGTTTAAAGGTTAAATAACAAACATAAAAATCTATGAGGAATAATATAGAAAAATGTATCCACTGCAACAGAGTACAGCTTCTGTCTGTATTGTGCTCTCTAAACTGAACTGTATGATATAGCTTGTCATGAAGACAATGAGGCGTAGTTATCAACGTGTCTACTTACCTGCCTTCGCCGGCCCAATACGCCCGCCTAAGCTCGCCTACCATCACCGCCGCGGAACTGAAAAATCTCGCCAAAGTTATCAAAAAAGCTGGCAAGAAGCCGCGCACCAAGTACGGGGCGATGAGCAGCGGACTGTGATAGTTATCACTCATCCGATCTCGCTGCTCTTCAGCTTTTTCACAGCTTTATTGACAAGCTGTCACTAAGCACTCACACTAACTATACTGTTCTACCCCTTATACCGGCGCCCCTGGAGTGATGTCATCCAAGATGGCGTCCCTCGAATTTCGATTGGCTGATAGGATTCTATAAGCCAATCGGAATTAAGGTTGGAAAAATCTGATTGGCTGATCCAATCAGCCAATCAGATTGAAGTTCAATCAGCCAATCAGATTGAGCTTGTATTCTATTGGCTGTCCCGATCAGCCAATAGAATGCAAACTCAATCTGATTGGCTGATTGGATCAGCCAATCAGATTTTTCCTACCTTAATTCCGATTGGCTGATAGAATCCTATCAGCCAATCGGAATTCGAGGGACGCCATCTTGGATGACGTCACTTAAAGGAACCGTCATTCGTCGTTCAGTCGTCGGTGGAAGAAGATGGCTCCGCTTAGGCTCGTCTGAAGATGGCTCCGCTCTGCTCCGGATGGATGAAGATTGAAGACGCCGCCTGGATGATGACTTCAATCGGATGGAAGACTTCTTCAGCGCCCCTTGGATGATGACTTCTGCCGCTCCGGATCTCCTCTTCGGTTCCATCGGTGGTCGGCTGGCTGAAGACGGGTAAAGGTAGGATGGTCTTCAGGGGGGTAGTGTTAGGTTTATTTAAGGGGGGTTTGGGTTAGAGTAGGGGTATGTGGGTGGTGGGTTTTAATGTTGGGGGGGTTGTATTTTTATTTTACAGGCAAAAGAGCTGTTTTCTTTGGGGCATGCCCCGCAAAAGGCCCTTTAAGGGCTGGTAAGGTAATTGAGCTGTTAACTTTTTAATGTAGAATAGGGTAGGGCATTTTTTTTATTTTGGGGGGATGTGTTTTATTTTGGGGGTCTTAGATTAGGTGTAAGTAGCTTAAAATTGTTGTAATATTTTTGAAATGTTTGCAACTTATTTTTTTTATTTTTTATAACTTAACTTTTTTTATTTTTTGTAACTTAGTTTTTTTTATTTTTTGTACTTTAGTTAGTTTATTTAATTGTATTTAGTAGTTGTAGTTATTTGTAGCTAATTTATTTAATTAATTTAATGATAGTGTAGTGTTTAATTGTAACTTAGGTTAGGATTTATTTTACAGGTAATTTTGTATTTCTTTTAGCTAGGTAGTTATTAAATAGTTAATAACTATTTAATAACTATTCTAACTAGCTAAAATAAATACAAAGTTACCTGTAAAATAAAAATAAATAATAAGATAGCTACAATGTAATTATTAATTACATTGTAGCTATCTTAGGGTTTATTTTACAGGTAAGTATTTAGTTTTAAATAGGATTAATTTAATTAATAAGAGTTATAATATTTAGATTTATTTAATTAATATTTAAGTTAGGGGGGTTAGGGTTAGACTTAGGTTTAGGGGTTAATAATTTTATTATAGTTGCGGCGGTGTAGGGGGGGCAGGATATGGGTTAATACATTTATTATAGTTGCGGCGGTGTAGGGGGGCAGGATAGGGGTTAATAAATTTATTATAGGTGGCGACGGTGTAGGGGGGTAGATTAGGGGTTAATAAGTTTAATATAGGTGGCGGCGGGGTCCGGGAGCGGCGGTTTAGGGGTTAATACATTTATTATAGTTGCGGCGGTGTTGAGGAGCGGCGGTTTAGGGGTTAATAACTTTATTTAGTTGCGGTGGTGTAGGGGGGGGGACAGATTAGGGGTTAATATGTATAATGTAGCTTGCAGTGGGCTCCGAGAGCGGCGATTTAGGGGGTAATACATTTATTTAGTTGTGGTGGTGTAGGGGGGGGACAGATTAGGGGTTAATATGTATAATGTAGCTTGCGGTGGGCTCCAGGAGCGGCGGTTTAGGGGGTAATACATTTATTTAGTTGCGGCGGTGTAGGGGGGGACAGATTAGGGGTGTTTAGACTCGGGGTACATGTTAGGGTGTTAGGTGTAGACAGCTCCCATAGGAATCAATAGGATGTCGGGCAGCAGCGAACATGAACTTTCGCTATGGTCAGACTCCCATTGATTCCTATGGGATCCGCCGCCTCCAGTGCGGTGGTTTGAAAACCAGGTACGCTGGGCTGGAAAAGTGCCGAGCGTACCTGCTAGTCATTTGATAACTAGCAAAAATAGTCAGATTGTGCCGCACTTGTGTGCGGAACATCTGTAGTGACGTAAGAATCGTTCTGTGTCGGACTGAGTCCGGCGGATCGAAGCTTACGTCACTAAATTCTACTTTTGCCGGTGTGTAGGGCTTGATAACTTAGGCGAATCAGCCTTGCCACAAATACGCTGCAGAATTCCAGCGTATTTGAGGTCGACGGCTTGATAACTAGGCCTCAATATCTGATCTGTGAATGTACACTGCTTATGTCACAGGGTGCAAGAATATTAAAATCCCAAGATGGTGGAACTTCCCTAACCTGTGCTTGTGAAGGGTTAAAATAGGAGAATACGTTTGAAGATATCTGCAGGCATAGGAGGGAAACAATAACTTGGTGATTAGTAACAATTCTACTGTAGTAGTACCCAACAGTATTATGTCCCTTTAGTATCTTCTACATCTCAGAACTTGAAATGCACCTGCTGACTTCTCAAGTATAACTCTGCTACATATATATCCCTCAATCCTTTTATCAGATAACAACAGCAAAACAATGCACCTTATACTAACTTTATGATGGTGGTTAGCCTTGTTGTCTGCACACTAAAGCCCTGATTGGCTCCTTTAAATAAGGCAATTGGTAGGTGAAGTTTGGCTCTTGAAAAATAATCACAGTAAAAGGGAATTTTTTATTTAATTTGATTTTAAAATATTAACGCCTAGATTTAGAGTTTTGTCGGTAAAGACACGCGTAGCTAACGCTGCTTTTTTTTCCCAGCGCACCCTTAAGACAACGCTGGTATTTAGAGTTGTCTGAGTGGCTGCGTTAGCCTCAGAAATGGGAGCGTTGAGCATAATTTAGCTCCACTTCAACCCTCAATACCAGCGTTGCCTACGGTAGTGGTAAGCTGGAAAAACGTGCTCGTGCACAATATCCCCATAGAAAACAATGGGGCTGAGCTGGCTGAAAAAAACCTAACACCTGCAAAAAAGCAGCGTTCAGCTCCTAACGCAGCCCCATTGTTTCCTATGGGGAAACACTCTCTAAGTCTGCACCTAACACCCTAACATGAACCCCGAGTTTAAACACCCCTAACCTTACACTTATTAACCCCTAATCTGCTGCCCCCGCTATCGCTGACACCTGCATTATATTATTAACCCCTAATCTGAGGCTCCGGACACCGCCGCCACATACATTATCCCTATGAACCCCTAATCTGCTGCCCCTAACATCGCCGACACCTATATTATATTTATTAACCCCTAATCTGCCCCCCCAACGTCGCTGCTACCTAACTACAATTATTAACCTCTAATCTGCCGACCGGACCTCGCCGCCACTATAATAAATGTAGTAACCCCTAAACCGCCGCACTCCTGCCTCGCAAACACTATAATAAATTGTATTAACCCCTAATCTGCCTTCCCTAACATCACCGCCACCTACCTACAATTATTAACCCCTAATCTCCCGCCCACAACATCGCCGCTACTATAATAAATGTATTAACCCCTAAACCTAAGTATAACCCTAACACCCCCTAACATAAATATAATTTAAATAAAATGAAATCATATTCATATAATTAAATAAATTAATCCTATTTAAAACTAAATACTTACCTATCAAATAAACCCTAATATAGCTACAATATAACTACTAGTTACATTGTAGCTAATTTAGGATTTATATTTATTTTACAGGCAACTTTGTATTTATTTTAACTAGGTACAATAGCTATTAAATAGTTTTTAACTATTTAATAGCTACCTAATTAAAATAATTACAAAATTACCTGTAAAATAAATCCTAACCTAAATTACAATTAAACCTAACACTACACTATCATTAAATTAATTAAATAAATTAACTGCAATTACCTACAATTACATTTCAATTAAATAAACTAATCTATAATACAAAAAAACAAACACTAAATTACAGAAAATAAAAAAATATTACAAGAAGTTTAAACTAATTACACCTAATCTAAGCCCCCTAATAAAATAATAAAGCCCCCCAAAATAAAAAAATGCCCTACCCTATTCTAAATTACAAAGTAATCAGCTCTTTTACCAGCCCTTAAAAGGGCTTTTTGCGGGACATTGCCCCAAAGTAATCAGCTCTTTTACCTGTAAAACAAAATACAACCCCCCAACATTAAAACCCACCACCCACATAACCCTACTCTAACCCACCCAAACCCCCCTTAAAAAAATCTAACACTAACCCCCTGAAGATCTCCCTACCTTGAGCCGTCTTCACCCAGCTGAGCCGAATTCTTCATCCAATCCGGGCGATGTGGTCCTCCATCCGGGCAAAGTCTTGATCCAAGCGGCAAAGAAGAGGTCCTCCATCCGGGCGATGTCTTCAGCCAATCAGATTTTTTCTACCTTAATTTCGATTGGCTGATAGAATCCTATCAGCCAATCGGAATTCGAGGGATGCCATCTTGGATGACGTCCCTTAAAGGAACCAGCATTCGTCGTTAGTCCGTCGGGGATGGTGGATATTCCGCGTCGGCGGTCTGAAGACGGAGCCGGAAGAAAGAAGATAGAAGATGCCGCTTGGAGGAAGACATTGCCCGGATGGAGGATTGCCCGGATCGCCAGGATTGGATGAAGAATTCAGCTCGGCTGGGCGAAGACGGCTCAAGGTAGGGAGATCTTCAGGGGGTTAGTGTTAGGTTTTTTAAGGGGGGTTTGGGTGGGTTAGAGTAGGGATATGTGGGTGGTGGGTTTTAACGTTGGGGGGGGGTTGTATTTTTTTTTTACAGGTAAAAGAGCTGATTACTTTAGGGAAATGCCCCGCAAAAAGCCATTTTAAGTGCTGGTAAAAGAGCTGACTACTTTGTAATTTAGAATAGAGTAGGGCATTTTTTTATTTTGGGGGGCTTTATTATTTTATTAGGGGGCTTAGATTGGGTGTAATTAATTTAAACTTCTTGTAATATTTTTTTATTTTCTGTAATTTAGTGTTTTTTTTTGTATTATAGATTAGTTTATTTAATTAAATATAATTGTAGGTAATTGTAGTTAATTTATTTAATGAATTTAATGATAGTGTAGTGTTAGGTTTAATTGTAATTTAGGTTAGGATTTATTTTACATGTAATTTTGTAATTATTTTAACTAGGTAGCTATTAAATAGTTAATAACTATTTAATAGCTATTGTACCTAGTTAAAATAAATACAAAGTTGCCTGTAAAATAAATATAAATCCTAAAATAGCTACAATGTAACTATTAGTTATATTGTAGCTATATTAGGGTTTATTTGATAGGTAAGTATTTAGTTTTAAATAGGATTAATTTATTTAATTATAGGAATATTATTTCGTTTTATTTAAATTATATTTATGTTAGGGGGGTGTTAGGGTTAGACTTAGGTTTAAGGGTTAATACATTTATTAGAGTAGCAGCGATGTTGCGGGTGGGAGATTAGGGGTTAATAATTGTAGGTAGGTGGCGGCGATGTTAGGGAGGGCAGATTAGGGGTTAATACAATTTATTATAGTGTTTGCGAGGCAGGAGTGCGGCGGTTTAGGGGTTAATAAATGTATTATAGTGACGGCGAGGTCCGGTCGGCAGATTAGGGATTAATAATTGTAGTTAGGTAGTGGCGACGTTGGGGGGGGAGCAGATTAGGGGTTACTAAATTTAATATAGATGTCGGCGATGTTAGGGGCAGCAGATTAGGGGTTTATAGCTATAATGTAAGTGGCGGCGGTTTCCGGTCTGCAGATTAGGGGTTAAAAATTTTTATTAGAGGGTTTGCGATGTGGGGGGGCCTCGGTTTAGGGGTACATAGGTAGTTTATGGGTGTAAGTGTACTTTTTAGCACAGTAGTTAAGAGCTTTATGTTCCGGCGTTAGCCCATAAAGCTCTTAACTACTGACCTTTTTTGGCGGTAGGAGTTTTGTCGGTAGAGGCTCTACCGCTCAATTTCTTCCAAGACTCCAAATACCAGCGTTATGCAAATCCCATTGAAAAGATAGGATACGCAATTGACGTAAGGGGATCTGCGGTAGCCTGGAGTCGCGGAAAGAAAGTGAGCGGTAGACCCTTTCCTGGCTGACTCTAAATACCAGTGGGTTGTAAAAAGCAGCATTAGGACCCCTTAATGCTGCTTTTGACGGCTAACGCCAAACTCTAAATCTAGGCGTAAGACTTGTCTGATATGTTATTCTATAGCAGCACAACAGAAATATATTGTAACTTACAAGGTGTGGTCTGTCCCTTAAAGGTCATTGGTCATAGTTCACCAAAGTCTTCGTCTAATCACACATCTAGCATTGTGCCCATTATTTCTATTCATTCGTGTTGCCTGTGCTTGTTATCTGAAATAGCAAAACTAATTTTAGACCTTCAAATCTGTTTATTGAGGGTTTATTGCATCACAAAATTCATAAGGGAAAATGCGGCTTAAGCCCATCATATAGTACTGTTCTGTCATTGGAACATTCCAAAGCACAGGACACCACTCCATAACTTCATAATCAATTTTCTCTAATATATACACACTGTAGAGTTTTAAGAGTGATAATAATTTCAGATTTTACACACCCACTGAGGCTCCAGCTACTGATTCATTTCCACCAAACTAACCGTAATGACTTTGTACGCACTTGAAGCATTTTTTTTTTGCATTTGTTGTTTTTAGACGCTGTTAAAATAGTAATATAAATGGAACCACAAGGGTCCTATTTTTTAAGAATGCATATAAAATCTGTGTATTCTGAGCCTCGATTGGCAAAATGTCTTATCTGCTTTAATGGTAAGAAATTACTGCATTGCCTAGTGTCCATTTAAATATATATTCATTATAAATTAGTGTGAAGGAAATTTATTGGTAGACCTAAAAATGTCAGATCTCAGGAAAAGCAGAGTCATTAATCACTTCTAAGTTTCCAACTCCTTTGTGCTTAAACAATGCATAAAACCCCAGCACAAATATCTACATACAACTGTTTGTGACCTGATTTATGTTATCATAACAAAACAAAAGGTGCTTGGTAGGTTTTGCCAGTGCAGTTCAAAATTTGCAACTTTGATTGATGACTAAACCAGATAATATATAAAATGAAGCAAACCTCACAAGCAATTAGGAATTATAGGTACAACATATCAAATAAAGATGGTTACTTTCCTGTAAACTGAATATATGAATATTTAGAAACATTAACAACAAAAGAGTTCAAAAAAAGTGTTGTGTATTTTTTTTTAAATCTTTCTATCCTTGTCCATTTTTACATTCATAAGAAGATGATGAAGGAAACCTGAGGTGGAAAGTCACACAGAAGTTAATCAACATTAGCCGCACCAGTTCCAAAAGAGATATTAGTGATTCAAGTCGATGTCTGGATTACGTCAGAGAGAGAACAGGTTCAATGAATCAGACAGGAGAGAAAAGTAATTTGGAACCAGATAGAAGAAGTCTTGGAACCATGGTGGAAGTTTTTTTAAAAGTTTGTTCTCCTGTTCATTATTGCATTCTCCAAATGAGAAGATCTAACTGTGCTTGTTATCTGGAACAGTTTCCCAATTAGTTTAAAAAGGGATGTTAGTAATTAAAGGTAAAGATAGATCATGAATTACATTAGTTATATGCAAGAGAGAGAAGGGTTAATGAAGAAGCCAAGGGCATTTACAGAGGAGAGCACTGCAATGTACTACTGGTCAGTTAGAAGACGTTTTGGAACCACAGTGAATATTTTCTTTAAGTTTATGTTATTGCTAATTCTTGCTTCCTACAAGAGAAGGTATTTAACAGTACTTCTGTGTGTTTTAATTTCCAGAAGAGTCCTCAGCCAGTTTCAATCATTTAAAGGAAGGGACAGTCAACAACAGAATTTTTGTTGTTTAAAACGAAAGATAATCCCTTTATTACCCATTCCTCAGTTTTGCACAGTTATAATAATACACGTTTTACCTCTGTAATTACCTTGTATCTAAGCTTCTGCTGACTGCCCCCTTATTTCAGTTCTTTTGACAGACATGCAGTTTAGCCAATCAGTGCTCACTCCTAGGTCACTTCATATGCATGAGCTCAATGTTATCTATATGAAACACATGAACTAATGGCCTCTAGTGGTCAAAATGCATTCAGATTAGAGGCAGTCTTCAAGGTCTAAGAAATTAGCATATGAACCTCCTAGGTTTAGATATCAACAAAGAATACCAAGAGAACAAAGCAAATTGGAGATACAAGTAAATTGGGAAGTTGTTTAAAATGACATTCCCTATTTAAATCATATAAGTTTTTTTTGGACTTGACTGTCCCTTTAAATAAAAGATTACTTACACTCTGTCTGCATTCTAATTTATTATATCTTCATTTTAATATATATATATGAATATGAATAGTCTATTTTATTTTTAAGGCGGATTATCAAATTGTAAATGTTTCATAATGACAAGTTCGGAGGAAACAGTGTTTACATTGAGTTTATAAAAAACATTTGGTTTGTTGAATGCTGATGTTAGTAGATCATTTTTATGCCTAATTTTACTATGCATAAAGGGGACATTTTCAAGTAGACTGTCCATTTAACTCTAACACCAACCCCCTCTGCCATGGTTAGCTTGGGTCAGTAACAAAATGACGAGTCCCACCACTTACAGAAAGAGGATCAATGCTTTGTGTAGTATTGTGCTTTAGCGCTCTCTGGTTGGTGAGAGTTAAGCGTTAGTCTAGAACATTTCTATATACTGCGCTGTAGGATGCAGGTTACAAATACTCTTAAAACTGCAGCTTATACTGAAGATTTATTTTTGTGAGACACCAAACAGATTCTTTGTCATTTCAAAACTCCTGGAGAATAGAGTATACCTAATGGACTCTCATAAATATTGATGGTTTAAATAAGCCACAGAAGAAAAATAAATAATACCATATCATTCAGCTATCTAAAGCATTGTCAAATCGTACCAAATCTTTGCTGAGACACAGAAGTAATGTCATACGGATAACTCATTTTTCAACAGATTAGAAAAAAAAGCAAAAAACAGGGAAGCTGGAATAAGTATATTTGACAGAAATGTGAATTATTGCAAATAAGATACAGAAATGTTATATTCAGGATTTAAGGAGATGTTTGTTTTTTTAAAGGGATATGAAAACCAAAAATGTTCTTTTGTGAATCAGACAGAGAATACTATTTTAAAAAGTATACAAATTACTTCTATTATACAATTTGTTTTGTTTTCATGATATTCTGTGTTTGAAGAGATACCTAGGTAGCATCTGTAGTACTACATGACAGGTAATAGTGCTGCTATCTAGTGCTCTTGCTAATGTATAATATTGTGTGTTATAGACATACCTAGGTAGCATCTGTAGTACTACATGACAGGTAATAGTGCTGCTATCTAGTGCTCTTGCTAATGTATAATATTATGTGTTATAGAGATACCTAGGTAGTATCTGTAGTACTACATGACAGGTAATAGTGCTGTTATCTAGTGATCTTGCTAATGTATAATATTGTGTGTTATAGAGATACCTAGGTAGTATCTGTAGCACTACATGACAGGTAATAGTGCTGTTATCTAGTGATCTTGCTAATGTATAATATTGTGTGTTATAGAGATACCTAGGTAGTATCTGTAGCACTACATGACAGGTAATAGTGCTGTTATCTAGTGCTCTTGCTAATGTATAATATTGTGTGTTATAGAGATACCTAGGTAGTATCTGTAGCACTACATAACAGGTAATAGTGCTGTTATCTAGTGCTCTTGCTAATGTATAATATTGTGTGTTATAGAGATACCTAGGTAGTATCTGTAGCACTACATGACAGGTAATAGTGCTGTTATTTAGTGCTCTTGCTAATGTATAATATTGTGTCTTATAGAGATACCTAGGTAGTATCTGTAGCACTACATGACAGGTAATAGTGCTGTTATCTAGTGCTCTTGCTAGTGTATAATATTGTGTTATAGAGATACCTAGGTAGTATCTGTAGTACTACATGACAGGTAATAGTGCTATCTAGTGCTCTTGCCAATGTATAATATTGTGTTATAGAGATACCTAGGTACCATCTGTAGCACTACATGACAGGTAATAGTGCTGTTATCTAGTGCTCTTGCTAATGTATAATATTATGTGTTATAGAGATACCTAGGTAGCATCTGTAGCACTACATGACAGGTAACAGTGCTGTTATCTAGTGCTCTTGCTAATGTATAATATTGTGTGTTATAGAGATACCTAGGTAGTATATGTAGCACTACATGACAGGTAATAGTGCTGTTATCTAGTGCTCTTGCTAATGAATAATATTGTGTGTTATAGAGATACCTAGGTAGTATCTGTAGCACTACATGACAGGAAATAGTGCTGTTATCTAGTGCTCTTGCTAATGTATAATATTGTGTTAAAGAGATACCTAGGTAGTTTCTGTAGCACTACATAACAGGTAACAGTGCTGTTATCTAGTGCTCTTGCTAATGTATAATATTGTGTGTTATAGAGATACCTAGGTAGTATCTGTAGCACTTCATGACAGGTAATAGTGCTGTTATCTAGTGCTCTTGCTAATGTATAATATTGTGCGTTATAGAGATACCTAGGTAGTATCTGTAGCACTACATGACAGGTAATAATGCTCTTATCTAGTGCTCTTGCTAATATATAATATTATGTGTTATAGAGAGATACCTAGGTAGTATCTGTATCACTACATGACAGGTAATAGTGCTGTTATCTAGTGCTCTTGCTAATGTATAATATTGTGCGTTATAGAGATACCTAGGTAGTATCTGTAGCACTACATGACAGGTAATAGTGCTGTTATCTAGTGCTCTTGCTAATGTATAATATTGTGTGTTATAGAGATACCTAGGTAGTATCTGTAGCACTACATGACAGGTAATAGTGATGTTATCTAGTGTTCTTGCTAATGTATAATATTGTGTTATAGAGATACCTAGGTAGTATCTGTAGCACTACATGACAGGTAATAGTGCTGTTATCTAGTGCTCTTGCTAATGTATAATATTGTGTGTTATAGAGATACCTAGGTAGTATCTGTAGCACTACATGACAGGTAATAGTGCTGTTATCTAGTGCTCTTGCTAATGTATAATATTGTGTGTTATAGAGAGATACCTAGGTAGTATCTGTAGCACTACATGACAGGTAATAGTGCTGTTATCTAGTGCTCTTGCTAATGTATAATATTGTGTTATAGAGAGACCTAGGTAGTATCTGTAACACTACATGACTGGTAATAGTGCTGTTATCTAGTGATCTTGCTAATGTATAATATTGTGTGTTATAGAGATACCTAGGTAGCATCTGTAGCACTACATGACAGGTAATAGTGCTGTTATCTAGTGCTCTTGCTAATGTATAATATTGTGTTATAGAGATACCTAGGTAGTATCTGTAGCACTACATGACAGGTAATAGTGCTGTTATCTAGTGCTCTTGCTAATGTATAATATTGTGTTATAGAGATACCTAGGTAGTATCTGTAGCACTACATGACAGGTAATAGTGTGGTTATCTAGTGCTCTTGCTAATGTATAATATTGTGTTATAGAGATACCTAGGTAGTATCTGTAACACTACATGACTGGTAATAGTGCTGTTATCTAGTGATCTTGCTAATGTATAATATTGTGTGTTATAGAGATACCTAGGTAGCATCTGTAGCACTACATGACAGGTAATAGTGCTGTTATCTAGTGCTCTTGCTAATGTATAATATTGTGTTATAGAGATACCTAGGTAGTATCTGTAGCACTACATGACAGGTAATAGTGCTGTTATCTAGTGCTCTTGCTACTGTATAATATTGTGTGTTATAGAGATATCTATGTAGTATCTGTAGCACTACATGACAGGTAATAGTGCTGTTATCTAGTGCTCTTGCTAATGTATAATATTGTGTGTTATAGAGATACCTAGGTAGTATCTGTAGCACTACATGACAGGTAATAGTGCTGTTATCTAGTGCTCTTGCTAATATATAATATTATGTGTTATAGAGATACCTAGGTAGTATCTGTAGCACTACATGACAGGTAATAGTGCTGTTATCTAGTGTTCTTGTTAATGTATAATATTTTGTGTTATAGAGATACCTAGGTAGTATCTGTAGCACTACATGACAGGTAATAGTGCTGTTATCTAGTGCTCTTGCTAATGTATAATATTGTGTTATAGAGATACCTAGGTAGTATCTGTAGCACTACATGACAGGTAATAGTGCTGTTATCTAGTGCTCTTGCTAATGTATAATATTGTGTTATAGAGATACCTAGGTAGTATCTGTAGCACTACATGACAGGTAATAGTGCTGTTATCTAGTGCTCTTGCTAATGTATAATATTGTGTGTTATAGAGATACCTAGATAGTATCTGTAGCACTACATGACAGGTAATAGTGCTGTTATCTAGTGCTCTTGCTAATGTATATTTTTGTGTTATAGAGAGACCTAGGTAGCATCTGTAGCACTACATGACAGGTAATAGTGCTGTTATCTAGTGTTCTTGCTAATGTATAATATTGTGTGTTATAGAGACACCTAGGTAGTATCTGTAGCACTACATGACAGGTAATAGTGCTGTTATCTAGTGCTCTTGCTAATGTATAATATTGTGTGTTATAGAGACACCTAGGTAGTATCTGTAGCACTACATGACAGATAATAGTGCTGTTATCTAGTGCTCTTGCTAATGTATAATATTGTGTGCTATAAAGATACATAGGTAGTATCTGTAGCACTACATGACAGGTAATAGTATTGTTATCTAGTGCTCTTGCTAATGTATAATATTGTGTTATAGAGAGACCTAGGTAGTATCTGTAGCACTACATGACAGGTAATAGTGCTGTTATCTACTGCTCTTGCTAATGTATAATACTGTGTGTTATAGAGATACCTAGGTAGTATCTGTAGCACTACATGACAGGTAATAGTGCTGTTATCTACTGCTCTTGCTAATGTATAATATTGTGTGTTATAGAGATACCTAGGCAGTATCTGTAGCACTACATGACAGGTAATAGTGCTGTTATCTAATGCTCTTGCTAATGTATAATATTGTGTGTTATAGAGATACCTAGGTAGTATCTGTAGCACTACATGACAGGTAATGGTGCTGTTATCTATTGCTCTTGCTAATGTATAATATTATGTGTTATAGAGATACCTAGGTAGTATCTGTAGCACTACATGACAGGTAATAGTGCAGTTATCTAGTGCTCTTGCTAATTTATAATATTGTGTGTTATAGAGATACCTATGTAGTATCTGTAGCACTACATGACAGGTAATAGTGCTGTTATCTAGTGCTCTTGCTAATGTATAATATTGTGTGCTATAGAGATACCTAGGTAGTATTTGTAGCACTACATGACAGGTAATAGTGCTGTTATCTAGTGCTCTTGCTAATGTATAATATTATGTGTTATAGAGATACCTAGGTAGTATCTGTAACACTACATGACTGGTAATAGTGCTGTTATCTAGTGATCTTGCTAATGTATAATATTGTGTGTTATAGAGATACCTAGGTAGCATCTGTAGCACTACATGAAAGGTAATAGTGCTGTTATCTAGTGCTCTTGCTAATGTATAATATTGTGTTATAGAGATACCTAGGTAGTATCTGTAGCACTACATGACAGGTAATAGTGCTGTTATCTAGTGCTCTTGCTACTGTATAATATTGTGTGTTATAGAGATATCTATGTAGTATCTGTAGCACTACATGACAGGTAATAGTGCTGTTATCTAGTGCTCTTGCTAATGTATAATATTGTGTGTTATAGAGATACCTAGGTAGTATCTGTAGCACTACATGACAGGTAATAGTGCTGTTATCTAGTGCTCTTGCTAATATATAATATTATGTGTTATAGAGATACCTAGGTAGTATCTGTAGCACTACATGACAGGTAATAGTGCTGTTATCTAGTGTTCTTGTTAATGTATAATATTTTGTGTTATAGAGATACCTAGGTAGTATCTGTAGCACTACATGACAGGTAATAGTGCTGTTATCTAGTGCTCTTGCTAATGTATAATATTGTGTTATAGAGATACCTAGGTAGTATCTGTAGCACTACATGACAGGTAATAGTGCTGTTATCTAGTGCTCTTGCTAATGTATAATATTGTGTTATAGAGATACCTAGGTAGTATCTGTAGCACTACATGACAGGTAATAGTGCTGTTATCTAGTGCTCTTGCTAATGTATAATATTGTGTGTTATAGAGATACCTAGATAGTATCTGTAGCACTACATGACAGGTAATAGTGCTGTTATCTAGTGCTCTTGCTAATGTATATTATTGTGTTATAGAGAGACCTAGGTAGCATCTGTAGCACTACATGACAGGTAATAGTGCTGTTATCTAGTGTTCTTGCTAATGTATAATATTGTGTGTTATAGAGACACCTAGGTAGTATCGGTAGCACTACATGACAGGTAATAGTGCTGTTATCTAGTGCTCTTGCTAATGTATAATATTGTGTGTTATAGAGACACCTAGGTAGTATCTGTAGCACTACATGACAGATAATAGTGCTGTTATCTAGTGCTCTTGCTAATGTATAATATTGTGTGCTATAAAGATACATAGGTAGTATCTGTAGCACTACATGACAGGTAATAGTATTGTTATCTAGTGCTCTTGCTAATGTATAATATTGTGTTATAGAGAGACCTAGGTAGTATCTGTAGCACTACATGACAGGTAATAGTGCTGTTATCTACTGCTCTTGCTAATGTATAATACTGTGTGTTATAGAGATACCTAGGTAGTATCTGTAGCACTACATGACAGGTAATAGTGCTGTTATCTACTGCTCTTGCTAATGTATAATATTGTGTGTTATAGAGATACCTAGGCAGTATCTGTAGCACTACATGACAGGTAATAGTGCTGTTATCTAATGCTCTTGCTAATGTATAATATTGTGTGTTATAGAGATACCTAGGTAGTATCTGTAGCACTACATGACAGGTAATGGTGCTGTTATCTATTGCTCTTGCTAATGTATAATATTATGTGTTATAGAGATACCTAGGTAGTATCTGTAGCACTACATGACAGGTAATAGTGCAGTTATCTAGTGCTCTTGCTAATTTATAATATTGTGTGTTATAGAGATACCTATGTAGTATCTGTAGCACTACATGACAGGTAATAGTGCTGTTATCTAGTGCTCTTGCTAATGTATAATATTGTGTGTTATAGAGATACCTAGGTAGTATCTGTAGCACTACATGACAGATAATAGTGCTGTTATCTAGTGCTCTTGCTAATGTATAATATTATGTGTTATAGAGATACCTAGGTAGCATCTGTAGCACTACATGACAGGTAATAGTGCTGTTATCTAGTGCTCTTGCTAATGTATAATATTGTGTTATAGAGATACCTAGGTAGTATCTGTAGCACTACATGACAGGTAATAGTGCGGTTATCTAGTGCTCTTGCTAATGTATAATATTGTGTTAAAGAGATACCTAGGTAGTATCTGTAGCACTACATGACAGGTAATAGTGCTGTTATCTAGTGCTCTTGCTAATGTATAATATTGTGTGTTATAGAGATACCTATGTAGTATCTGCAGCACTACATGACAGGTAATAGTGCTGTTATCTAGTGCTCTTGCTAATGTATAATATTGTGTGTTATAGAGATACCTATGTAGTATCTGTAGCACTAGATGACAGGTAATAGTGCTGTTATCTAGTGCTCTTGCTAATGTATAATATTGTGTGTTATAGAGATACCTAGGTAGTATCTGTAGCACTACATGACAGGTAATAGTGCTGTTATCTAGTGCTCTTGCTAATGTATAATATTATGTGTTATAGAGATACCTAGGTAGCATCTGTAGCACTACATGACAGGTAATAGTGCTGTTATCTAGTGCTCTTGCTAATGTATAATATTGTGTTATAGAGATACCTAGGTAGTATCTGTAGCACTACATGACAGGTAATAGTGTGGTTATCTAGTGCTCTTGCTAATGTATAATATTGTGTTAAAGAGATACCTAGGTAGTATCTGTAGCACTACATGACAGGTAATAGTGCTGTTATCTAGTGCTCTTGCTAATGTATAATATTGTGTGTTATAGAGATACCTAGGTAGTATCTGTAGCACTACATGACAGGTAATAGTGCTGTTATCTAGTGCTCTTGCTAATGTATAATATTGTGTTATAGAGATACCTAGGTAGCATCTGTAGCACTACATGACAGGTAATAGTGCTGTTATCTAGTGATCTTGCTAATGTATAATATGTGTTATAGAGATACCTAGGTAGTATCTGTAGCACTACATGACAGGTAATAGTGCTGTTATCTAGTGCTCTTGCTAATGTATAATATTGTGTTATAGAGATACCTAGGTAGTATCTGTAGCATTACATGACAGGTAGTAGTGCTGTTATCTAGTGCTCTTGTTAATGTATAATATTGTGTTATAGAGATACCTAGGTAGTATCTGTAGCACTACATGACAGGTAATAGTGTTGTTATCTAGTGCTCTTGCTAATGTATAATATTGTGTGTTATAGAGATACCTAGGTAGTATCTGTAGCACTACATGACAGGTAATAGTGCTGTTATCTAGTGCTCTTGCTAATGTATAATATTGTGTGTTATAGAGATACCTAGGTAGTATCTGTAGCACTACATGACAGGTAATAGTGTTGTTATCTAGTGCTCTTGCTAATGTATAATATTGTGTGTTATAGAGATACCTAGGTAGTATCTGTAGCACTACATGACAGGTAATAGTGCTGTTATCTAGTGCTCTTGCTAATGTATAATATTGTGTGTTATAGAGATACCTAGGTAGTATCTGTAGCACTACATGACAGGTAATAGTGTTGTTATCTAGTGCTCTTGCTAATGTATAATATTGTGTGTTATAGAGATACCTAGGTAGTATCTGTAGCACTACATGACAGGTAATAGTGCTGTTATCTAGTGCTCTTGCTAATGTATAATATTGTGTGTTATAGAGATACCTAGGTAGTATCTGTAGCACTACATGACAGGTAATAGTGCTGTTATCTAGTGCTCTTGCTAATGTATAATATTGTGTGTTATAGAGATACCTAGGTAGTATCTGTAGCAGTACATGACAGGTAATAGTGCTGTTATCTAGTGATCTTGCTAATGTATAATATTATGTGTTATAGAGATACCTAGGTAGCATCTGTAGCACTACATGACAGGTAATAGTGCTGTTATCTAGTGCTCTTGCTAATGTATAATATTGTGTGTTATAGAGATACCTAGGTAGTATCTGTAGCAGTACATGACAGGTAATAGTGCTGTTATCTAGTGCTCTTGCTAATGTATAATATTGTGTTATAGAGATACCTAGGTAGTATCTGTAGCACTACATGACAGGTAATAGTGCTGTTATCTAGTGCTCTTGCTAATGTATAATATTGTGTGCTATAGAGATACCTAGGTAGTATCTGTAGCACTACATAACAGGTAATAGTGCTGTTATCTAGTGCTCTTGCTAATGTATAATATTGTGTGTTATAAAGATACCTAGGTAGTATCTGTATCACTACATGACAGGTAATAGTGCTGTTATCTAGTGCTCTTGCTAATGTATAATATTGTGTGTTATAGAGATACCTAGGTAGTATCTGTATCACTACATGACAGGTAATAGTGCTGTTATCTAGTGCTCTTGCTAATGTATAATATTGTGTGTTATAGAGATACCTAGGTAGTATCTGTAGCACTACATGACAGGTAATAGTGCTGTTATCTAGTGCTTTTGCTAATGTATAATATTGTGTGTTATAGAGATACCTAGGTAGTATCTGTAGCAGTACATGACAGGTAATAGTGCTGTTATCTAGTGCTCTTGCTAATGTATAATATTGTGTTATAGAGATACCTAGGTAGTATCTGTAGCACTACATGACAGGTAATAGTGCTGTTATCTAGTGCTCTTGCTAATGTATAATATTATGTTATAGAGATACCTAGGTAGTATCTGTAGCACTACATGACAGGTAATAGTGCTGTTATCTAGTGCTCTTGCTAATGTATAATATTGTGTGTTATAGAGATACCTAGGTAGTATCTGTAGCACTACATGACAGGTAATAGTGCTGTTATCTAGTGCTCTTGCTAATGTATAATATTGTGTGTTATAGAGATACCTAGGTAGTATCTGTAGCACTACATGACAGGTAATAGTGCTGTTATCTAGTGCTCTTGCTAATGTATAATATTGTGTGTTATAGAGATACCTAGGTAGTATCTGTAGCACTACATGACAGGTAATAGTGCTGTTATCTAGTGCTCTTGCAAATGTATAATATTATGTGTTATAGAGATACCCAGGTAATATCTGTAGCACTACATGACAGGTAACAGTGCTGTTATCTAGTGCTCTTGCTAATGTATAATATTGTGTTATAGAGATACCTAGGTACCATCTGTAGCACTACATGACAGGTAATAGTGCTGTTATCTAGTGCTCTTGCTAATGTATAATATTGTGTTATAGAGATACCTAGGTAGTATCTGTAGCACTACATGTCAGGTAATAGTGCTGTTATCTAGTGCTCTTGCTAATGTATAATATTGTGTTATAGAGATACCTAGGTAGTATCTGTAGCACTACATGACAGGTAATAGTGCTGTTATCTAGTGCTCTTGCTAATGTATAATATTGTGTTATAGAGATACCTAGTTAGTATCTGTAGCACTACATGACAGGTAATAGTGCTGTTATCTAGTGCTCTTGCTAATGTATAATATTGTGTTATAGAGATACCTAGGTAGTATCTGTAGCACTACATGACAGGTAATAGTGCTGTTATCTAGTGCTCTTGCTAATGTATAATATTGTGTTATAGAGATACCTAGTTAGTATCTGTAGCACTACATGTCAGGTAATAGTGCTGTTATCTAGTGCTCTTGCTAATGTATAATATTGTGTGTTATATAGATACCTAGGTAGTATCTGTAGGACTACATGACAGGTAATAGTGCTGTTATCTAGTGCTCTTGCTAATGTATAATATTGTGTGTTATAGAGATACCTAGGTAGTATCTGTAGGACTACATGACAGGTAATAGTGCTGTTATCTAGTGCTCTTGCTAATGTATAATATTGTGTGTTATAGAGATACCTAGGTAGTATCTGTAGCACTACATGACAGGTAATAGTGCTGTTATCTAGTGCTCTTGCTAATGTATAATATTGTGTGTTATAGAGATACATAGGTACCATCTGTAGCACTACATGACAGGTAATAGTGCTGTTATCTAGTGCTCTTGCTAATGTATAATATTGTGTGTTATAGAGATACCTAGGTAGTATCTGTAGGACTACATGACAGGTAATAGTGCTGTTATCTAGTGTTCTTGCTAATGTATAATATTGTGTGTTATAGAGACACCTAGGTAGTATCGGTAGCACTACATGACAGGTAATAGTGCTGTTATCTAGTGCTCTTGCTAATGTATAATATTGTGTGTTATAGAGACACCTAGGTAGTATCTGTAGCACTACATGACAGATAATAGTGCTGTTATCTAGTGCTCTTGCTAATGTATAATATTGTGTGCTATAAAGATACATAGGTAGTATCTGTAGCACTACATGACAGGTAATAGTATTGTTATCTAGTGCTCTTGCTAATGTATAATATTGTGTTATAGAGAGACCTAGGTAGTATCTGTAGCACTACATGACAGGTAATAGTGCTGTTATCTACTGCTCTTGCTAATGTATAATACTGTGTGTTATAGAGATACCTAGGTAGTATCTGTAGCACTACATGACAGGTAATAGTGCTGTTATCTACTGCTCTTGCTAATGTATAATATTGTGTGTTATAGAGATACCTAGGCAGTATCTGTAGCACTACATGACAGGTAATAGTGCTGTTATCTAATGCTCTTGCTAATGTATAATATTGTGTGTTATAGAGATACCTAGGTAGTATCTGTAGCACTACATGACAGGTAATGGTGCTGTTATCTATTGCTCTTGCTAATGTATAATATTATGTGTTATAGAGATACCTAGGTAGTATCTGTAGCACTACATGACAGGTAATAGTGCAGTTATCTAGTGCTCTTGCTAATTTATAATATTGTGTGTTATAGAGATACCTATGTAGTATCTGTAGCACTACATGACAGGTAATAGTGCTGTTATCTAGTGCTCTTGCTAATGTATAATATTGTGTGTTATAGAGATACCTAGGTAGTATCTGTAGCACTACATGACAGATAATAGTGCTGTTATCTAGTGCTCTTGCTAATGTATAATATTATGTGTTATAGAGATACCTAGGTAGCATCTGTAGCACTACATGACAGGTAATAGTGCTGTTATCTAGTGCTCTTGCTAATGTATAATATTGTGTTATAGAGATACCTAGGTAGTATCTGTAGCACTACATGACAGGTAATAGTGCGGTTATCTAGTGCTCTTGCTAATGTATAATATTGTGTTAAAGAGATACCTAGGTAGTATCTGTAGCACTACATGACAGGTAATAGTGCTGTTATCTAGTGCTCTTGCTAATGTATAATATTGTGTGTTATAGAGATACCTATGTAGTATCTGTAGCACTACATGACAGGTAATAGTGCTGTTATCTAGTGCTCTTGCTAATGTATAATATTGTGTGTTATAGAGATACCTAGGTAGTATCTGTAGCACTAGATGACAGGTAATAGTGCTGTTATCTAGTGCTCTTGCTAATGTATAATATTGTGTGTTATAGAGATACCTAGGTAGTATCTGTAGCACTACATGACAGGTAATAGTGCTGTTATCTAGTGCTCTTGCTAATGTATAATATTATGTGTTATAGAGATACCTAGGTAGCATCTGTAGCACTACATGACAGGTAATAGTGCTGTTATCTAGTGCTCTTGCTAATGTATAATATTGTGTTATAGAGATACCTAGGTAGTATCTGTAGCACTACATGACAGGTAATAGTGTGGTTATCTAGTGCTCTTGCTAATGTATAATATTGTGTTAAAGAGATACCTAGGTAGTATCTGTAGCACTACATGACAGGTAATAGTGCTGTTATCTAGTGCTCTTGCTAATGTATAATATTGTGTGTTATAGAGATACCTAGGTAGTATCTGTAGCACTACATGACAGGTAATAGTGCTGTTATCTAGTGCTCTTGCTAATGTATAATATTGTGTTATAGAGATACCTAGGTAGCATCTGTAGCACTACATGACAGGTAATAGTGCTGTTATCTAGTGATCTTGCTAATGTATAATATGTGTTATAGAGATACCTAGGTAGTATCTGTAGCACTACATGACAGGTAATAGTGCTGTTATCTAGTGCTCTTGCTAATGTATAATATTGTGTTATAGAGATACCTAGGTAGTATCTGTAGCATTACATGACAGGTAGTAGTGCTGTTATCTAGTGCTCTTGTTAATGTATAATATTGTGTTATAGAGATACCTAGGTAGTATCTGTAGCACTACATGACAGGTAATAGTGTTGTTATCTAGTGCTCTTGCTAATGTATAATATTGTGTGTTATAGAGATACCTAGGTAGTATCTGTAGCACTACATGACAGGTAATAGTGCTGTTATCTAGTGCTCTTGCTAATGTATAATATTGTGTGTTATAGAGATACCTAGGTAGTATCTGTAGCACTACATGACAGGTAATAGTGTTGTTATCTAGTGCTCTTGCTAATGTATAATATTGTGTGTTATAGAGATACCTAGGTAGTATCTGTAGCACTACATGACAGGTAATAGTGCTGTTATCTAGTGCTCTTGCTAATGTATAATATTGTGTGTTATAGAGATACCTAGGTAGTATATGTAGCACTACATGACAGGTAATAGTGTTGTTATCTAGTGCTCTTGCTAATGTATAATATTGTGTGTTATAGAGATACCTAGGTAGTATCTGTAGCACTACATGACAGGTAATAGTGCTGTTATCTAGTGCTCTTGCTAATGTATAATATTGTGTGTTATAGAGATACCTAGGTAGTATCTGTAGCACTACATGACAGGTAATAGTGCTGTTATCTAGTGCTCTTGCTAATGTATAATATTGTGTGTTATAGAGATACCTAGGTAGTATCTGTAGCAGTACATGACAGGTAATAGTGCTGTTATCTAGTGATCTTGCTAATGTATAATATTATGTGTTATAGAGATACCTAGGTAGCATCTGTAGCACTACATGACAGGTAATAGTGCTGTTATCTAGTGCTCTTGCTAATGTATAATATTGTGTGTTATAGAGATACCTAGGTAGTATCTGTAGCAGTACATGACAGGTAATAGTGCTGTTATCTAGTGCTCTTGCTAATGTATAATATTGTGTTATAGAGATACCTAGGTAGTATCTGTAGCACTACATGACAGGTAATAGTGCTGTTATCTAGTGCTCTTGCTAATGTATAATATTGTGTGCTATAGAGATACCTAGGTAGTATCTGTAGCACTACATAACAGGTAATAGTGCTGTTATCTAGTGCTCTTGCTAATGTATAATATTGTGTGTTATAAAGATACCTAGGTAGTATCTGTATCACTACATGACAGGTAATAGTGCTGTTATCTAGTGCTCTTGCTAATGTATAATATTGTGTGTTATAGAGATACCTAGGTAGTATCTGTATCACTACATGACAGGTAATAGTGCTGTTATCTAGTGCTCTTGCTAATGTATAATATTGTGTGTTATAGAGATACCTAGGTAGTATCTGTAGCACTACATGACAGGTAATAGTGCTGTTATCTAGTGCTTTTGCTAATGTATAATATTGTGTGTTATAGAGATACCTAGGTAGTATCTGTAGCAGTACATGACAGGTAATAGTGCTGTTATCTAGTGCTCTTGCTAATGTATAATATTGTGTTATAGAGATACCTAGGTAGTATCTGTAGCACTACATGACAGGTAATAGTGCTGTTATCTAGTGCTCTTGCTAATGTATAATATTATGTTATAGAGATACCTAGGTAGTATCTGTAGCACTACATGACAGGTAATAGTGCTGTTATCTAGTGCTCTTGCTAATGTATAATATTGTGTGTTATAGAGATACCTAGGTAGTATCTGTAGCACTACATGACAGGTAATAGTGCTGTTATCTAGTGCTCTTGCTAATGTATAATATTGTGTGTTATAGAGATACCTAGGTAGTATCTGTAGCACTACATGACAGGTAATAGTGCTGTTATCTAGTGCTCTTGCTAATGTATAATATTGTGTGTTATAGAGATACCTAGGTAGTATCTGTAGCACTACATGACAGGTAATAGTGCTGTTATCTAGTGCTCTTGCAAATGTATAATATTATGTGTTATAGAGATACCCAGGTAATATCTGTAGCACTACATGACAGGTAACAGTGCTGTTATCTAGTGCTCTTGCTAATGTATAATATTGTGTTATAGAGATACCTAGGTACCATCTGTAGCACTACATGACAGGTAATAGTGCTGTTATCTAGTGCTCTTGCTAATGTATAATATTGTGTTATAGAGATACCTAGGTAGTATCTGTAGCACTACATGTCAGGTAATAGTGCTGTTATCTAGTGCTCTTGCTAATGTATAATATTGTGTTATAGAGATACCTAGGTAGTATCTGTAGCACTACATGACAGGTAATAGTGCTGTTATCTAGTGCTCTTGCTAATGTATAATATTGTGTTATAGAGATACCTAGTTAGTATCTGTAGCACTACATGACAGGTAATAGTGCTGTTATCTAGTGCTCTTGCTAATGTATAATATTGTGTTATAGAGATACCTAGGTAGTATCTGTAGCACTACATGACAGGTAATAGTGCTGTTATCTAGTGCTCTTGCTAATGTATAATATTGTGTTATAGAGATACCTAGTTAGTATCTGTAGCACTACATGTCAGGTAATAGTGCTGTTATCTAGTGCTCTTGCTAATGTATAATATTGTGTGTTATATAGATACCTAGGTAGTATCTGTAGGACTACATGACAGGTAATAGTGCTGTTATCTAGTGCTCTTGCTAATGTATAATATTGTGTGTTATAGAGATACCTAGGTAGTATCTGTAGGACTACATGACAGGTAATAGTGCTGTTATCTAGTGCTCTTGCTAATGTATAATATTGTGTGTTATAGAGATACCTAGGTAGTATCTGTAGCACTACATGACAGGTAATAGTGCTGTTATCTAGTGCTCTTGCTAATGTATAATATTGTGTGTTATAGAGATACATAGGTACCATCTGTAGCACTACATGACAGGTAATAGTGCTGTTATCTAGTGCTCTTGCTAATGTATAATATTGTGTGTTATAGAGATACCTAGGTAGTATCTGTAGGACTACATGACAGGTAATAGTGCTGTTATCTAGTGCTCTTGCTAATGTATAATATTGTGTGTTATAGAGATACCTAGGTAGTATCTGTAGCACTACATGACAGGTAATAGTGCTGTTATCTAGTGCTCTTGCTAATGTATAATATTGTGTGTTATAGAGATACCTAGGTAGTATCTGTAACACTACATGACAGGTAATAGTGATGCCCTCTAGTCCTCTTGCAAATGGATAACATTCTTACAAAACTGATGCCATTTAGTGCTCCAAAAATGGGCCGGCCCCTAAGCAGACATCCCTGCTTTTCAACAAAAGATACCAAGAGAACAAAAAAAAATATAATAGAAGTAAATTAGAAACTTGCTTAAAATCACATGCTCTTCGAATCATGAATGAAAAATTTTGAGTTTCATATTACTTTAAGCAAAATAAAGCTGGGGCATTTCCTTTGAGTCCTGCTAAGCTCATTATTTGCCAAGCTCAACTTGTGATTGGTTATTGCTGCAGGCTAAGGCAAACATACTCATATAAAAGGAAAGTGCTGTGCTGTTTTATTCTTTGAGTTTCTTAGTTTACCAAAAACTTCATGAGTGATGTCTACCATCAAATGAACATGTATTAAAGGGACAGTCTATACCAGAATTTTTATTATTTAAGAAGATAATCTCTTTAATATCCAATTTGCATAACCAACATGGTTATAGAAGTAACTTTTGGCCAGATTATGAGTTTTGCGTTATGAGCGGCTCGGTAATATTTTCCAAGTTATTGTCACAGCTCACCTCCCTATAGCGCTGCTATTACAGGTTTGCAAAAACCCGGTGTTAGCAGGCGGTATGGCAGCGTTGAGCTCCATACCGCACACAAATACCAGCACTGCTTTGAGCTGGTTTTACGTGCTCGTGCACAATTTCCCCATAGACATCAATGGGGAGAGCCGGCTAATAAAAAGCCTAACACCTGCAATAAAGGAGCGTAAAGCTCCGTAACGCAGCCCCATTGATTCCTATGGGGAAAGAAAAGTTATGTTTACACCTAACACCTTAATATAAACCCCGAGTCTAAAAACCCCTAATCTGCTGCCCCCGACATCACTGACACCTACATTACACTTAATAACCCCAATCTGCCCCCCAACATTGCTGCCACCTACCTACACTTATTAACCCCTATTCTGCCGCCCCTATGTCGTCACTACCTACATTACACTTATTAAACCCTGATCTTCCGCCCGCAACGTCGCTGCCACTATACTAAAGTTATTAACTCCTAAACCTAACCCTAAGTCTAACCCTAACCCTAACACTCACTAACTTTAACATAATTAAAATAAATCTAAATAAAAATTACAATTAATACCTAAATAATTCCTATTTAAAACTAAATACTTACCTAGAAAATAAAACCTAAGATAGCTACAATATAAATAATTGTTACATTGTAGCTAGATTAGGTTTTATATTTATTTCACAGCTAAGTTTGTATTTATTTTAACTAGGTAGACTAGTTAGTAAATAGTTATTAACTATTTACTAACTACCTAGTTAAAATAAATACAAACTTACCTGTAAAATAAAACCTAACCTGTCTTACAGCTAACCTTACACTACAATTAAATAAATTACATTAATTAAATACAATTAACTAAATTACAAAAAACAAACACTAAATTACACAAAATAAAAAAAATAAAAAAATATTTAAACTAATTAAACCTAATCTAATAGCCCTATCAAAATAAAAAAAGCCCCCCCCCCCAAAAAAAAAAAACTAAAAAAAAAACCCTAGCCTAAACTAAACTGCCAATAGCCCTTAAAAGGGACTTTTGCGGGGCATTGCCACAAATAAATCAGCTTTTTTACCTGTAAAAAAAAAATACAAACACCCCCCAACAGTAAAACCCACCACCCACATAACCAAACCCCCAAATAAAATCCTATCTAAAAACCTAAGCTCCCCATTGCCCTGAAAAGGGCATTTGGATGGGCATTGCCCTTAAAAGAGCATGTAGCCCTTTTTCAGCCCAAACCCTAAGCTAAAAATAAAACCCACCCAATAAACCATAACACTAAACCCTGAAGATCCACTTACAGTTTTTGAAGACCGGACATCCTAGCTGGGAGAAGTCTTTATCCAAGCAGGCAGAAGTCCTCAACGAAGCCGGGAGAAGTCTTCATCCAAGCGGCAAGAAGTGGTCCTCCAGGCGGGCAGAAGTCTTCATCCAGACGGCATCTTTTATCTTCAGCCTTCCGACGCTGAGCGGCTCCATCTTCAAGACATCCGGCACGGAGCATCCTCTTCTGTTGATGGCTACTGAAGAATGAAGGTTCCTTTAAGGGACGTCATCCAAGATGGCGTCCCTTGAATTCCGATTGGCTGATAGAATTCTATCAGCCAATCGGAATTAAAGTTGAGAAAATCCTATTGGCTGATCTTGGATGATGTCCCTTAAAGGAACCTTTATTACTCAGTAGCCATCAACAGAATAGGATGCTCCGCACCAGATGTCTTGAAGACGAAGCTGCTCCGCGTCGGAAGGGTGAGGATAGAAGATGCCGTCTGGATGAATACTTCTGCCAGCCTGGAGGACCACTTCTTGCCGCTTGGATGAAGACTTCTCCCGGCTTGATGAGGATGGATGCCCGGTCTTCAAAACTGTAAGTGGATCTCGGGGGTTAGTGTTAGGTTTTTTAAGGGTTTACTGGATGGGTTTTATTTTTAGCTTAGGGTTTGGACTGAAAAATAGCTAAATGCCCTTTTAAGGGCAATGCCCATCCAAATGCCCTTTTCAGGGCAATGGGGAGCTTAGGTTTTTTAGATAGGATTTTATTTGGGGGGTTGGTTGTGTGGGTGGTGGGTTTTACTGTTGGGGATAGTTTGTATTTTTTTTACAGGTAAAAGAGCTGATTTCTTTGGGGCAATGCCCCACAAAAGGCAATTTTAAGGGCTATTGGCAGTTTAGTTTAGGCTAGGGTTTTTTTTATTTTGGGGGGGCTTTATATTTAGGGCTATTAGATTAGGTGTAATTAGTTTAAATATTTGAAAATTTCTCTTTTTTTTTGTAATTTAGTATTTATTATTTTTTGTAATTTAGTTAATTGTATTTAATTAATGTAATTTATTTAATTGTAGTGTAATGTTAGGTGTTAGTGTAAGACATGTTAGGTTTTATTTTACAGGTAAATTTGTATTTATTTTAACTAGGTAGCTAGTAAATACGTAATAACTATTTACTAACTAGTCTACCTAGTTAAAATAAATAAAACCTAAGATAGCTACAATGTAATTATTAGTTATATTGTAGCTATTTAGTGTTTATTTTACAGGTAAGTAAGTATTTAGTTTTAAATAGGAATTATTTAGTTAATGATAGTAATTTTTATTTAGATTTATTTTAATTATATTAAAGTTAGGGGTGTTAGGGTTAGACTTAGGGTTAGGTTTAGGGGTTAATAACTTTAGTATAGTGGCGGTGGTGATGTTGGGGGCAGCAGATTAGGGGTTAATAATATTTAACTAGTGTTTGCGATGCGGGAGTGAGGTGGTTTAGTGATTAATGTGTTTATTATAGTTTGTGCCGATGTGCGGAGCGGCAGATTAGGGGTTAATACATTTTTTAAGTGTCGGCGATGTCCGAAGTGGCAGATTAGGGGCTAATCATTTTATTATAGTGTTTGCGATGTGGGAGGACCTCGGTTTAGGGGTTAATAGGTAGTTTATGGGTGTTAGTGTACTTTGTAACACTTTAGTTATGAGTTTTATGCTATAGATTTGTAACGTAAAACCCATAACTACTGACTATAGATGGCGGTACGAATCTTGACGCTATAGGCTGTACTGCTCACTTTTTGGCCTCCCAGGCAAAACTCGTAATATCGGCGCTATGGAAGACCCATTGAAAAAGGACTTTTTGAAAGGTGCGGTAGTTACATTGCGTTATGGCCAAAAAAGTGTGCGGTACACCTATACTTGCAAGACTCGTAATACCAGCGGTAGTGAAAAAGCAGCGTTATGAGGCTTTTTCGCTCATAACGCAAAACTTGTAATCTAGCTATTTGAAAGTTGTTTGACACCGCATGCTCTGTCTGAATCATAAAAGGAAAAAGTTTGATTTTATGTTCCTTTAAGTTTAAATGGCATGCCCTGAATGAATATGAATGATGACTTTTTTGATAATAAAAAAGGTCTTTAGGATCATATTTGAATTGCAGAACTTGAACAAATACCTGATTTAGTTGTATTTTACCTGATTTAGTTGTATTTTACCTGATTTAGTTGTATTTTACTGATTTAGTTGTATTTTACTGATTTAGATGTATTTTACTGATTTAGTTGGATTTTACCTGATTTAGTTGGATTTTACCTGATTTAGTTGGATTTTACCTGATCTAGTTGTATTTTACCTGATTTAGTTGGATTTTACCTGATCTAGTTGGATTTTACCTGATTTAGTTGGATTTTACCTGATTTAGTTGGATTTTACCTGATTTAGTTGGACTTTTTCAAGTTCTGCAATTTAAATATGATCCTAAAGACCTTTTTTATAATCAAAAAACAAAAATTAGACATTTCAAGCCACCTGTTCTTTATTTCTAATTGTATTCATGCATATACACATATATACAAATGAGATCTTTTTTTTTAGTAGCCTATCTTTTTGATTTCTGTATATTCATCTTTAAAATAAATACCTCTTTATTAATTATAGTCTCATATTTTAGTCTATTTTAAAAATCAAATTATCTTTCAAAAAATAAATCAACTTTTAACCTTTAAATTATATATTTAAAAAGATCTTATTTTCAAGAAGTTCTTAGCAAAGATATAGAAACATTAAAGGTGAGATTACAAGTCACGCGGCAAATCTAAATTTTTAACTTGTGTAATGGTTTTTGCACCTCTCAGGATCAGCTTGTATTACAAGTTGAAAAAAAATGTTTTTTCGCTAGCTGTAGTCCAAGCATCGCTAGCTGAGTTTTCTCATGCATGACATGTGTTCTCCCTTAGAAATCAATGAAGAAAAAAGCACGCTACTCATGGAAACGACAAAAATTTTTTACAAAAACTAACACCCTGCCATAAGCACCTAATCCGCCATCCCCACACATCGCAAACACTAAATAAAAGTATTAACACCGAAACCGCCATCCCCCACAACGCAAACACTAAATAAAACTGTTAACCCCTAAACCGCCATCCATTTACATTGCAAACTATCAAAATAAACTATTAACCCTTAAGCTGCCTCCCCCCACATCACAAACTATCGAAATAAACTATTAACCACTAAACCGCCACCCCCACATTGCAAACAAACAAAATAAACTGTCAACCCCTAAACCGCCATCCCCCCAAAACGCAGTTATAAACCAACAGCTAAACCCCCTAACCTAACACCCCCTAACTTAACCCAAATTAAAATACCCATACATTAAATAAAAACTTACCCGTAAAATTAAATTAAAACCTAAGTTTACTCTAAAAAATAAAAACTAACATTACTTAAAAAAAACCTTACATTACCAAAAATAAACACCCACATTACAAAAAATAAAAATCCTAACATTTACCAAAAATAAAAAATAAAAAAACCTAACATTTCCAAAATTAAAACCCTACACAAACAAGTTGTTAGTTTATTGCTTTGCGTTGTGAGGGATGGCGGTTTAGGGGTTAATAGTTTATTTATATAGTTTGCATTGTGGGGGATGGCGGTTTAGGGGTTAACAGTTTATTTAGATAGTTTGCGATGTGGGGGAATGGCGGTTTAGGCGTTAATACTTTTTTAGTGTTTGCGATGTGGGGGGATGGTGGTTTAAGGGTTAATACTTTTATTTAATGCTTGAGATGTGGGGGGGGAAGACAGTTTAGGGGTTAATACTTTTATTTAGTGTTTACATTATGGGTGATGGCGGTTTTGGGGTTAATAGTGTAGTTTGTGGGTGTAAGTGTAATTGTAAGGTATTTTTGTTCTGTTTTGTGCAACTTTTTAGTTTAGGAAAACAGATTACAGGGCTTTTAGATCGCGGTATGGATTGAATCGTAAAAGGCTATTGCGCTAGCTAGCGTAATCATGATTTCTCTCGACTTGTAATATCAGCTGCTGAAAAATAGATTGTGAAATCGCGATTGCTCTAGCGCTAAATCCACCCTAAATTAACAATTGTCCTTTTTTTTACAATGACCAAATACCGACATATCCTTTTCAAAATAGTGTTAAATTAATAAGAAATCAGTTAAGCCCCTCCTTTCAGCTGAGAGATAAATAGCTGATTAGGATGGCTAAGGATTATGCCTTCGAAGAAGTTAGCGTAAACACTCACAAAACATTTACGTTGTTTATGTTGTGGGTAAAGTCAGATATTGGGTAAAACGGACATTACCCAAGTAGCTGTGGGTTAAGCCCGATGTATGATCATAAATCCCCTCAGAGTGTGGAGTCACTGCATCAAACATATATAGCATGCACTGTAATTCCCCATCTGCACTATCTTTTTTGCCTTTTTGCCTCTGCCTGTGAGGTTCAAGGGGGGACGAAGCACCCCATTGTAAACGTCTATTTTCCAAGGTTCACTTGGGCTGGATGCCAGATGATCGGCGGAACACCTTCCTTGAACCCCCAGGCAGAGGCAAAAGAAATAGTGTAGATGGGGAAATTACAGGATATCGGGCTTTACCCACAGCCACTTAGGTAGTGTCTGTTTTACAAGGGTAATCCTAGGATTACCCAGATTTCTTACTTTACCCGTAACATATATATATACAGGGAGTGCAGAATTATTAGGCAAGTTGTATTTTTGAGGATTAATTTTATTATTGAACAACAACCATGTTCTCAATGAACCCAAAAAACTCATTAATATCAAAGCTGAATAGTTTTGGAAGTAGTTTTTAGTTTGTTTTTAGTTATAGCTATTTTAGGGGGATATCTGTGTGTGCAGGTGACTCTTACTGTGCATAATTATTAGGCAACTTAACAAAAAACAAATATATACCCATTTCAATTATTTATTTTTACCAGTGAAACCAATATAACATCTCAACATTCACAAATATACATTTCTGACATTCAAAAACAAAACAAAAACAAATCCGTGATATATAGCCACCTTTCTTTGCAAGGACACTCAAAAGCCTGCCATCCATGGATTCTGTCAGTGTTTTGATCTGTTCACCATCAACATTGCGTGCAGCAGCAACCACAGCCTCCCAGACACTGTTCAGAGAGGTGTACTGTTTTCCCTCCTTGTAAATCTCACATTTGATGATGGACCACAGGTTCTCAATGGATCAGGTGAACAAGGAGGCCATGTCATTAGATTTTCTTCTTTTTATACCCTTTCTTGCCAGCCACGCTGTGGAGTACTTGGACGCGTGTGATGGAGCATTGTCCTGCATGAAAATCATGTTTTTCTTCAAGGATGCAGACTTCTTCCTGTACAACTGCTTGAAGAAGGTGTCTTCCAGAAACTGGTAGTAGGACTGGGAGTTGAGCTTGACTCCATCCTCAAACCGAAAAGGCCCCACAAGCTCATCTTTGATGATACCAGCTCAAACCAGTACTCCACCTCCACCTTGCTGGCATCTGAGTCGGACTGGAGCTCTCTGCCCTTTACCAATCCAGCCACGGGCCCATCCATCTGGCCCATCAAGACTCACTCTCATTTCATCAGTCCATAAAACCTTAGAAAAATCAGTCTTGAGATATTTCTTGGCCCAGTCTTGACGTTTCAGCTTGTGTGTCTTGTTCAGTGGTGGTCGTCTTTCAGCCTTTCTTACCTTGGCCATGTCTCTGAGTATTGCACACCTTGTGCTTTTGGGCACTCCAGTGATGTTGCAGCTCTGAAATATGGCCAAACTGGTGGCAAGTGGCATCTTGGCAGCTGCACGCTTGACTTTTCTCAGTTCATGGGCAGTTATTTTGTGCCTTGGTTTTTCCACACGCTTCTTGCGACCCTGTTGACTATTTTGAATGAAACGCTTGATTGTTCGATGATCACGCTTCAGAAGCTTTGCAATTTTAAGAGTGCTGCATTCCTCTGCAAGATATCTCACTATTTTTGACTTTTCTGAGCTTGTCAAGTCCTTCTTTTGACCCATTTTGCCAAAGGAAAGGAAGTTGCCTAATAATTATGCACACCTGATATAGGGTGTTGATGTCATTAGACCACACCCCTTCTCATTACAGAGAGGCACATCACCTAATATGCTTAATTGGTAGTAGGCTTTCGAGCCTATACAGCTTGGAGTAAGACAACATGGATAAAGAGGATGATGTGGTCAAAATACTCATTTGCCTAATAATTCTGCACTCCCTGTATATATATAGTGTGTATGAGTAGTGGTTGGTGGTTGGTGGTTTTAGGTATGGATGTTTTTAGGATGGACTTGGTTATTGTATATAGAGGTTGTGCATTATGTTTTAACTGGGGTATAGTTGCTTGGTTTAAATGCCCAATGTCAATTTGATCCTGAGTGAGGAAACAGTAGGCAGTGCAGGTTTGCGCACTTGTGCCGATTGTACACAATTAGTGTTTTATTACAGCATAATATGGTGTAGTACATATAGAAGGAATATTGATATGATGTCTTATGCTTTTGTCATGAATTTACGAGATGAGCTTGTGATGATGTTGGTGAGGGCTGTTTTGGATGTTTATTGCATTTAGCTAAGTTGCGTGAGTGTGTAGCAATTTAGTTTTCTAAGTTGTTGTATGTGTACTTTGTATTTGAATGTTAGTGCGATTGGTAGTAGGCAAGGTGTGTATCTGTGGGTGAATGTTGCGAGTGGTACTTTCAGAGGGAGTGGGTAGGTGTGTACTAGCCATTTACTAGCTCTGGTTAATGTTGTGTGGTTGCTAGGCAACAGTAGTTCTGTTCGATTAAGGGAATGATGATGAATTTACCTGGCTTTAGGCTAAGTTATACAATGTGTAGCTATTGGTGCGCTCATTTGGACAGATAGCTAGTTATATGTGATTATGGCTCTATGCGATTGTTATTTTAGATGTATAGGACACGGTGGTGTTATGTTACCATGGTGATGGGTTTGATAATTGTTTAATTTTGCTCTCTGCTGGGCTCCGTAGTGTGTCCGGGCATGCGCAGTTGTGTGTGCTGTATGCATTGGGAGAACAGCTGTCGGCAATTAGGCGGTGATGTGGTCTTTCATAAAAGGGTGAGTTTGTTATGTGTTCTGTTGGTCTGAGGACGGGGGCAACCCCGAAAACGTTAATCTGTGAAATAAAAGGTTATATTTGAAACGGTGAGTGCCTTCCCCGTGCTTGTTTTTCTATATATATATATATATATATATATATATATATATATATATATATATATATATATATATAATTTTTTTATGTGTCTTATATACATATATGTATATATATAGATTATAGTATTATCTTCCTTATATACATATTAGGTATGCATCTCTCCTGTGTTAGGGAGGATATAGTATGTTTCATTTTCACTATTATAGTTTGGATATATATAAATTTATCACACAGATTATCGAAATAATACAATATAACAAGCTGAGCAAATAGATTTTCCAAAATTATTACACATTTGTTTATGATCGTTAATATTTTGGTCCACATTGTACTCTGCTGTTGTCTATTGTCGTATCTATTAACTATTTGATTATTTGCACACACAGCATAATGAAATTGGTTTAAATTTCTTTTTCTGTATTTTTATATATATATTAATGCATACATAGATTTTTTATCGGTATTTAAATTGTAATGTAATTATATATAACAATGTCTCCCCTTATGTATCTCCCTTTACCTACAATATACCCATATGAAAAGACTTTTTCCTAAAAAGACTATAGAGTATTGTAAGATCCAATGGGAAGAAGATGAGGGGTATATAAGAAGATACAATTGCACCATTCTTAAGAGGTTGAAGAAGGCCTTTATGGCTGAAATGTGTTGCTCTTTTTGTACCTGTTTTTGTCCACATACAGCATCCGTAGATCCGGTGTCCAGAAACCCAAGCGCACAATACAAAAGTGTAAGGGGCTGAGTGGTTTGAAGCTGAGACATAAACCTGGGCAGTGCTGCTACAATATCACCATACAATATTACAGGAATCCAGCCAAAACATCACCTGTCGGCTCCAGGCATCTCCGTTTTCAATATCAGCTGTATTTCCTGAGACTCTGTATATCGTATCGGTCCACTCCAACTGCAAGAAATTTTGTAGAAACGATCCTGGGGATACTACACTTCTTTCTTGTTATATGTTTGTGCACTGAATGTGACAAACTATTGATATGTGATTATTTTTATGTTATACAATATTTGTGTGTTATATACTGATACTGTTTTTGTTTTTATTCTCATTTTATTTTATTTTTTTCATTTTGCTTTTATTTGAATTATTTATTAATTAAAACATTTTTTACTCAATATTACTTGATATACTTTGCCGTTTGGTCATTTCCAATTTAGCTACTTTGGGTAAGCACAGTCAGTTTCTTCTCTCTGGTTAGAGAATACATGTGTGTATTATAATAATCAATGCGTGACAAAATGAGGGAATGGATTTGTATTTTTGTAGTTTTTTTAGTAAGGAAGGGACAAATTCTGGAAATGTTGCGAAGGTGTTAACAGCAGGATTTGGTAAGCGCTTGTATATGTGGTTTAAATTTGAGTTCTGAGTCAAGTGTGATCCAAAGACAGCGGACATGGGGTGAGATGTTGAGAATAGAGTCTCCAACTGTCAGACAAATGTCAGGTGTTGGATGTCTCAAAAAGGGGGGGAGTAAGAAGCATCTCAGTTTTGGACAGATTGAGTTGGAGGTAGTGTGAAGACATCCAAGAAGAAATTGTAGAAAGGCAGTTGGAAATCTGGTTGAGTAAAGAGGAAGAGATATCAGGAGAGGAAAGACAGATTAGGGTATCATCAGCATATAAGTGGTACTGGAATCCAAAGTAGGCTATAAGTTTTCCAAGGCAAGATGTATATAGAGAGAAAAGCAAGGGGCCCAAGACAGAGCCTTGTGGTACTCCAACTGAGAGATGCATTGGATCAGAAGATATGTTGTTGAAGGAAACTGAAAATGAGCGGTTTGAGATATAAGAGTCAAACCAGGAGAGGGCTGTGTTTTGGATGCCAAATGAATGTAGTATTTTTTGGGGGAGAGGATGGTCAACTGTGTCAAAAGCAGTGGACAGGTCGAGAAGAATTAGTAAGGAGTAGTGGCCTTTTGTTAACAGGTCATTTGCTACTTTAGTAAGAGTGGTTTTCGTTGAGTGTTTCGAAACCAGATTGTAGAGGATCAAGTAAGGAGATAGTTGTGAGAAATTGAGTTAGCCAATTATAGACCAGTCATTCCAATAATTTTGAAGCAAAAGGGAAATAATAAGACCAGTCGATAGTTAGAAGGGTGGAGGGGTCAAGCGATGGATTTTTGGGGATTGGTATGATTGACGCATGCTTGAATGTATCAGGAAATGTGCTAGCAGTGAGAGATTGGTTATGTCACACCGCTCCCTTGCGCCACCTTGGCTATTGCCAGGGACATGGCAGTTGCTGCTCTGGCTGTTGCAAGGGATGTGACAGTTATTGTGAATGTGCAGTGATGACGTCTTCACCACACAACTCTCCTCCTCTGAAGCCAGATCCCTTGAGCTCCTTGGCGCGAATCGGCGCCTATGTAAGTGCCTCCACAATCTACAGTCACTGCCCAAGCATAGGTGTTACTGTGTGTGCTCCTGGGTGCTGTATTCCTTATATTGCTGGACTGCTATAATGTTATTGAACTCTGCCTGTCTGACTACTCTGCTTGCTTAACCCCTAAAGTACTGGATTGCTATAACGTTGCTGAACTCTGCCTGTCTGACCACTCTGCTTGCTTAACCCCTAAAGTATTGGATTGCTATAACATTGCTGACCTCTGCTTGTCTAACCATTCTATTGGTTTACCCCTAAACTGTTATACTGCTGGATTTCCTTTGTTGCTGTCTCCGGCCTGTTCCTGGTCATTCTATTGGTTTACCCCTGAACTGCTATACTGGTGGATTGCCATTGTTTTGCCGGACTCTGCCTGTCTTGACCATTATCTGCCTTCATCTTATTGCTGTGAAGGACTACCCTGCCTACTCCTCGTTTCATAAACTCTCTCTGTTCTGAGATATTTCCTATCATTCCACTTGATGTCAAAATAAGAAGACTTCTGACCAAGTTTGGTCTGATAGAGGAATATCCCACGAGCATTACATTATACTTGGGCCATGGACCCAAATGAGGTAGCAAGAGCAGTCAGTCTTCAGGGATAGATGCTGCAAACCCATAACATACACTTGCAGAGTGTGGATTCTAAACTAATGGCTATAACCGCTATGCTCTCCTCACTGGTTGCAGAGAAGAACATTGCTCTTGTTGTTACACAGCTGGTCCCTGCTGCTAGTGCTGCAGCTTCTTCCCCTGCTTCTGGAAGTATACCCCGGATACCATTACCTGACAAGTATGATGGTACCACTGACTGTAGGGGTTTTCTCAGCGAGTGCAGGCTGCACTTTCACAATGATCCTCACACCTTTCAGTCTCATCAGTCAAAGGTCACTTTTACCATTTCTTTAATGAAAGACGATGACCTTGTCTAGGTCTCTCCCCTTTTGGAACAGAGCGCTCAACTCCTGAATGATGCTTAAGCCTTCATTTCTGCATTATCTTCTGTATTTGGGACCTCCGGCCGTGCTTCTGCTGCAGAGTACTCTCTCTTGGATCTCCACCAGAGCAATAGAACAGTGGCACAATACACCATTGAGTTCTGCACCTTGGCACTTGAGACCAGTTGGGATGGCAGTGCTCTCAAGGCGGCCTTTAGGAGAGGTTTGCATGAGCACATCAAGGATGAGCTTACTTATTGTGATCTTCCTTCTTCCCTGGATGAATTCATAACACTTTGTATCAGTTTAGATTCTCTCTTTCAGAAGAAACAAGCTGAGGGAGACAGAACTCGTAAAATCCTTCCCTCTCGCCCTCCTACTCGTCCTGTCTCTAGACTTTCCTCTACCCCTTCAGCACCTCCAATTACCTCTTTCGAGGAACCCATGGATCTCTCCTCCCTCAAACCCACAAAATCTGAAAGACAAAGAAGAAGGAGATTAAGACTGTGTTTCTATTGTGGTTACAATTCACACCAACATAAGAATTGTGATATTCTGCCGGGAAAAGCCAATGCTTAGAGGATAAAACTGGGTTACCTCTAAGCGTGGTCACAACTAAATCCCCTCACTCTTCTCGAATCCTGGTACCAGTTACCCTTACCTTTCTTCAGAATTCTGTCCACGCTCAAGCTTTTATTGATTCAGGGGCAGCTGGAAATGTTCTTGATCACTGTTTCATGATTCATGCAGGCTTACCTCTTCTGCAGAAAAAACAATGTCTTAAGATAACTACTCTGGATGGCACTCCTCTTGGATCTGATTTAATCGATTTTCAATCAGCACCCCTAACTTTGACTTTGGGAGTCCTTCATACCTTGCAGTTCGATGCAATTCATTCTCTAGCACAACCCGTTATCCTTGGTCTCTCTTGGCTTCATATACACAATCCACAGTTCGACTGGACTGAGGGACAGTTGGCCTTCTAGGGAACATTTTGCTTCCACTCCTGCCTGGCTAAAGTTACTCCACTGCACCACATCCCCATTGCCAGCCTACAGACCCCTTCAAGCTTTCCCTCAGTATATGCAGAATTTACAGATGTGTTTGAAAAGAAAGCAGCTGATGTGTTGCCAACCCACTGTCCTTACAACTGCAAAATAGATCTCTTTCCTGGAGCCCCACTTCCTAAAGGGAGAACTTATCCTCTCTCCAAAGCTGAAACCAAGGCCATTTAGGAATATATGCAAGAAAACCTAGCTAAAGGTTTGATTCATCCTTCCTCTTCTCCTGCCGGGGCTGGCTTCTTTTTCATCAGTAAAAAGGATGGTGGGCTCAGACCCTGTATTGACTACAGAGCCCTAAACAATATCACTATCAAGAATCACTATCCTATTCCTTTGATAGCTGAACTTTATGATTCACTCCAAAATGCTCACTACTTTACTAAGTTGGACCTACGTGGGGCATACAATCTCATCTGCATCTTCCCTGGACATGAATGGAAGACGAGATCAGGGCATTACGAATACCTCATAATGCCTTTTGGGCTGTACAATGCCCCTGCTATCTTCCAAGCATTTGTCAATGATATTTTCCGTGACCTCCAAAATCGCACTGTCATCGTCTATCTGGATGACATCCTTATATTCTCCTCCACCCTTGAGGAGCATCATGAACATGTAAGAAAGGTACTTCTTTGGTTCAGAAACAATTCCCTTGTAGCCAAACTGTAGAAATGTGGGTTTAATCAAGTTCAGATCCAGTTCCTTGAATATGTCATCTCGAAGGAAGGTTTTGTCATGGATTCTATTAAACTAACTGCAGTTCTGGAATGGCCCTAATCCACCTCATTAAAAGAACTACAGAGATTATTGGGGTTCTCCAACTATTACCGCAAGTTTAGAAAGAACTTCTCCCAAATAGTTGCTCCACTCACTGAGCTGACTAAGCGGAACAGAGACTGCAATAATTGGCCTCCTGTAGCCATAGATGCCTTCTCTCATCTGAAAAAGGTATTTTGTTCTGCTCCTGTGCTCCACCATCCTGATCCTAACCTGCAGTTCACTTTAGAGGTTGACGCCTCCGAAAGAGGGGCTGGAGCAGTCTTAACCCAAAGGGATCTCTTAACCTGCAAGTTGCACCCTGTAGCCTTTTTCTCCAAATGCTTTACTCCTGCAGAGAGGAATTACGATGTGGGTAATCGTGAACTCTTAGCCATTCAGATGGCTTTGGCTGAAGGGTACAGCAAATCCCATTCAGATTTTTACTAACCACAAGAATCTGACGTACCTAGAGACTGCTCATCGACTCAATCCTCGGCAGGCCAGGTGGGCCCAATTCTTTTCTCGTTTTAACTTTATAGTCTCTTACTTTCCTGGGACCAAGAATAAAAAGGTTGATACCCTTTCCCGTCAGTTTCCTCAGTCTAGTGACTCCACTGAAGCTCCTATTGAACAACATCATGCCCCCCTCTTGTGTGGTTGCTCAGCTCAAAACCTCTCTTCTTCAAAGACTGCAATGAGCACAGTCAAGAAAACCTATAGAAGCCCCTGCAACTCCTGAAATGCTTTATGTTCCTCCAAACCTTCAGTCTCCTGTGCTATCCTGGGCTCATGACAGCAAGCTGTAAGGTCATCCTGTTTTCACAAGAATCTTTAAACTCCTTTCCCAATATGTGTGGTGGCCTACCATGAAGTCGGACTCTCAGGATTATGTCAAAGCTTATAAGACTTGTGCTGTTAATAAAACTCCTTATTCCCTACCACATGGCCTACTTCAACCATTGTCCACACCTAAACAACCATGGACACACATAGCTATGTATTTTGCTGTAGACCTTCCTCATTCTGACCATCATACAGTTATATGGGTGGTGGTGGATTGCTTCTCCAAACTTGCACATTTTGTACCTCTAATGAAGTTACCTACAGACCAAGAATTGTCCACTCTTTTTCTGTTACACGTGGTACGATTACATGGTATAACCATAAATACCGTCTCTGACCGAGGACCTCAATTTGTTTCTACTTTTGGAGAAGTTTTTGCAAATTGCTTGGAACCACTGTTTCTTTGTCCTCTGGTTATCACCCCCAGACTAACGGGCATATGGAGAGAATCAAGCAGGATTTGGAGGCTTACCTCAGAGCATATGTTAATTGTCTGTATTGTTACCCCTAGGTGAACTTGCAAGGAACACTCATTGGCATTCTTCTTTAAAATGCTCCTCTTTACAGGCCGCAGCTAGTTATCAACCTCATGTTTTTCCACTTTCTGATCAGTCCACAGGAGTCCCTGCTGCTGAATGTCGCTTCACTGACCTTACTACTTATTGGCGACGAATACGCTCTCAGTTACACTCAACCTCCTCAAGATATTAGAAGTTTGCCGATCATCATTGAGCCAGTATTCATACCTTTGTTGCAGGAGATCATGTCCGGGTCTCTACCTGACACATCTGCTTGTGACAACCTTGTCACAAATTGGGACCTCGGTATATTGGTCCTTATAAAGTCCTCAAAAGACTTTCTTCTGTTGCCTAAGACTTTGCACATTTACAGAGTCTTTCACATCTCCTTGCTCAAACCCTACGTCACAAATAGGTATACTCGACTCAGTCGTCCTCCACCTCCACTCCTGATTCATGGTGAACCAGAGTATGAGGTTGCCAAGATCTTGGATTCCAGGATCAGGCACAGACAGCTCCAATACCTCATACACTGGAAGGGATACTCTGTGGCGGAGCGTTCCTGGGTTCCTGCCGTAATATGCATGCTTCATCTTTAGTCTCCAAGTTCCATGCTGCTCACCCTTTGAAGCCGACTCTGGTTCCCGTAGGGAACCCTTGAGTGGGGGGGGGCTATGTCATGCCACTCCCTTGTGCAACCTTGGCTGTTGCCAGGGAAGCGGCAGTTACTGCTCTGGCTGTTGCCAGGGATGCAACGGTTCTTGTGAGCGTGCGGCAATGACGTCATCGCCGCACGTCTCTACTCCTCTGAAGCCGGATCCCTTGAGCTCCTTGGTGCAAATCGGCACCTATGTAAGTACCTTCACAACCTACAGTCACTGCCCAAGTATAAGTGTTACTGTGTGTGCTCCTGGGTGCTGTATTCCTTATATTGCTGGACTGCTATAAAGTTATTGAACTCTGCCTGTCTGACTACTCTGCTTGCTTAACCCCTAAAGTACTGGATTGCTATAACATTGCTGAACTTTGCCTGTCTGACCACTCTGCTTGCTTAAACCCTAAAGTACTGGATTGCTATAACATTGCTGAACTCTGCCTGTCTGACTACTCTGCTTGCTTAGCCCCTAAAGTACTGGATTGCTAGAACGTTGCTAAACTTTGCCTGTCTGACCATTCTATTGGTTTACCCCTGAACTGTTATACTGCTGGATTTCCTTTTTTGCTGACTCCTGCATGTTCCTGGTTATTCTATTGGTTTACCCCCTGAACTGCTATACTGCTGGATTGCCTTCCTGTTGCCGGACTCTGCCTGTCTTGACCATTCTCTGCCTTCATCTTATTGCCGTGAAGGACTACCCTGCCTACAGTGAGTACTGCTTACCTCATTTCATAAACTCTCTCTGTTCTGGGATACTTCCTATCATTCCACTTGACACCGGGATAAGAAGACTACTGGCGAAGTTTGGTCTGATAGAGGAATATCCCATGAGTATTACAGGTTAAAGAGATGAGTTAGGGTAGGGGTTAGTGTATCAGAGAGAGAGGGAAGAAGTTGTGAAGGAATAGGGTCAAGTGGGCAGGTTGTGAGATGATATAGGAGTACAGAGACTGTTACAGGAGGGAAGTAGCATAGAGTTTTGTTAATAGACGAGGTGGATAGGATTGCTGGGTCTGAGGGGTGTGAGGTGCAGATATCTTTTCTCATGGTGTCAATTTTATTTTTGAACTGATCAGCAATAATCTGAGCACTGAGGTTGGTAGTGGGCGGGGATGCAGACGGATGTAGAAGGTTGTTAAAGGTTGAGAACAGCTTTCTGGGTTTGGATGTGTGAGATTACACAAGGGAGGAAAAGTAGACTTGTTTGGCCAGGCTGAGCGCAGAGCTGTAGGACTTAAGGATGAATTTCTAATGCTGAAAATCAGCACAGGTGCGTGATTTCCTCCACTGCCGTTAAGTGGATACATACGTATACACACGTATACATACGTATACATACGTATACACATCTAAACATAAATATATATATATATATATATATATATATATATATATATATACATATTTAGACATGTATATGTATCTCTATATTAAAACCCTTTGCCACCTGAGACCTCAAATTTTTGAGCCCTAATAACTTTTTTGTGAAATTAGATTCTTTGAATACTTTTTACTAGAAAGTGTTATTATGAGTGTAACTGTATGTAGTAATGTATTGGTTTTGTGAAATTTTTTTCTTTTGCAAAACAGTTAACCACAAGCTCTGAGGTGACGCTAACTCAATGCACATTAACTTAATTGCGCTCAAGCGATCGCCTAGTAATATGAGCAAAAAATCTGATGCACACAAACACCTGCGATAAACCCCTTTTTGATTGAGTGAAACTTTTAGCGCTCTACTCGCAATCTAGCCCAATAAGTTAAAGACAAGATACAATATTAAGAAAATAATTATTTCTCAGAGATAATCTTATCTTGTTTGATAATTTTTCTCTGTATTGTTTTATTATCTGCCTGCTCTACCTGACATCCATTCTGCTTCTTGCTTATTAATACTATATGCTCATAAAACTGTAGATGTCGCAAGAGTAGTTGTTTAAAGGCTGGGGAACTTGAGTTTGCATGATGTAAACTGTTGTAATCTGTTTTATTTGCCTAGAGCGTGAACTCTATCTATGTAATTGGCTGTAATTCTTTTGTTGAATGTCAGAAGGATCCATTCACTTTCCCATTTGCCTGAGCTGCTACTTGAAATTTGCTGTAAGGAGTCACATTTTTCAGCATTCACCCTCATTTCAAGAAAATGAAATCTTTAATGGCCGCATCTAATCAGAAGAAAACATGCATTCCAAAGAAAAATGAATATCAGAAGTAAAATGAATATAATCACAATTGGGTCAAAACTATAAAATGCACATCTATTTGTGGCCCCAAATCATTGTTTTAAAGGTTGTTGTGATGGTATAAAGTTCAGTTATTGGCTGACTTTAAGATTTTATCAATTTACAATGTAATGAAGTTTCACGGTTATATTGCAGAGCATGTAGGGACAATGCGATCACCAGCCTGGGTATATAACACATACTAATTTGTTCTTGGCATGCGCGCAAGGCAATGATGAGGAATAATTAAGCCTACAGTTTCAAACTGAATGATAGACAGATTAGATGCATCTTCTAGAGCGTTTCTACACTTCTAGCTTTTTAAATGATGTGTGTTCCCAAATAAACATTTTTTAAGTGACACAGGTTGTTTATGACATCCTATCAGAAGGACACAAAGTAGCTATTTTCTCTGCAGTCTACTTTTCCACTCCCTCCTCAATCCATATAAGTGTGAATTAGAGCTTTAAAGGGAATGTGTACTTTAATATTTTCTCTTCTTTAGGGCTAGATAATGAGTGGAGAGGTAACTGTAGCGTGCAAGCCATAGCGTGTTTATTCAGCATATTTTGCATGACAGAAAAAGAGTGTGTATTACAAGCTGAAAGTAAACACAAAAGAACAATCGTGATTTATGTTTCTCAGGTTAGAACGACTTTAGAGCTTGCATAAAGGGTAGGGGAAGAAAAAAGTTACATTAAACACAACATAAATGCATGTAAAAACAAAATTTATGCTTACCTGATAAATTTCTTTCTCTTGTGATGTATCGAGTCCACGGATTCATCTATACTTATGGGATATTCTCCTTCCCTACAGGAAGTGGCAGAGAGAGCACCCACAGCAGAGCTGTCCATATAGCTCCTCCCTTAGCTCCACCCCCCAGTCATTTGACCGAAGGCTAGGAAGAAAAAGGAGAAACTATAGGGTGCAGTGGTGACTGAAGTTTTTTAAATAAAAATATACTACCTGTCTTAAATAGACAGGGCGGGCCGTGGACTCTATACATCACAAGAGAAAGAAATTTATCAGGTAAGCATAAATTCTGTTTTCTCTTGTAAGATGTATCTAGTCCACGGATTCATCCATACTTATGGGATACCAATACCAAAGCTTTAGGACACGGATGAAGGGAGGGACAAGACAGGTACCTTAAACGGAAGGCACCACTGCTTGTAGAACCTTTTTCCCAAAAATAACCTCCGAAGAAGCAAAAGTATCAAATTTGGAAAATTTGGAAAAAGTATGAAGCGAAGACCAAGTCGCTGCCTTACAAATCTGTTCAACAGAAGCCTCATTTTTAAAAGCCCATGTGGAAGCCACTGCTCCAGTAGAATGAGCAGTAATTCTTTCAGGAGGTTGCTGGCCAGCAGTCTCATAAGCCAAATGGATGAAGCTTTTCAGCCAATAGGAAAGAGAGGTAGCCGTAGCCTTTTGACCTCTCCGTTTACCAGAATAAACAACAAACAATGAAGATGTTTGACGGAAATCTTTAGTTGCTTGTAAGTAGAACTTTAAAGCACGAACCACATCAAGATTGTGCAACAGACGTTCCTTCTTTGATGAAGGATTAGGACACAGAGAAGGAACAACAATCTCCTGATTGATATTCCTATTAGAAACAACCTTAGGAAGAAACCCAGGTTTGGTACGCAAAACCACCTTATCTGCTTGGAAAGCTAGGTAAGGTGAGTCACACTGTAAAGCAGATAACTCAGAAACTCTTCGAGCCGAAGAGATAGCTACTAAAAACAAAACTTTCCAAGATAGAAGCTTAATATCTATGGAATGCATAGGTTCAAATGGAACCCCTTGAAGAACATTAAGAACTAGTGATGTCACGAATAGTTTGCCGGCGAATAGTTCCCGGCGAACATAGCATGTTCGCGTTTGCCGCGGATTCCTCATCATTAAGTAAACTTTGACCCTGTACCTCACAGTCAGAAGACACATTCCAGCAGCAGACCCTCCCTCCCAGACCCTCCCACCTCCTGGACAGCATCCATTTTAGATTAATTTGGAAGCTGCATTCTTAGTGAGAGGAGGGACAGTGTAGCTGCTGCTGATTTAATAGGGAAATCGATAGCTAGGCTAGTGTATTCAGTGTCCACTACAGTCCTGAAGGACTCATCGGATCTCTGCTGTAAGGACAGCACCCCAAAAAGCCCTTTTTAGGGCTAGAACATCAGTCTGCTTTTTTTTTCTCCTGTGTAATCTAATTGCAGTTGCCTGCCTGCCAGCGTGTGTCAGGCTCACAGCTTATACTGTGCCCACTTGCCCAGTGCCACCACTCATATCTGGTGTAACAGTAGTGTACATTTTAAAAAAAAAACACTTTTTTGACTGTGAAATAATAGCAGACAGCTGCCAGTACCCAAGATGGCTGCCAATAAGGCAGATGGGGAGGGTTAGAGAGCTGTTTTGGGGGGGATCAGGGAGGTTGGGGGCTAAGGGGGGATGCTACACCACAGCATATGTAAATATGCTAAAAAAATAAAAAAATGTTAAAAACCTTTTATTTTAGTACTGGCAGACTTTCTGCCAGTACTTAAGATGGTCGGGACAATTGTGGGGTGGGGGAGGGGAGGGAGCTGTTTGGGAGGGATCAGGGGGTCTGATGTGTCAGGTGGGAGGCTGATCTCTACACTAAAGCTAAAATTAACCCTGCAAGCTCCCTACAAACTACCTAATTAACCCCTTCACTGCTAGCCATAATACACATGTGATGCGCAGCAGCATTTAGCGGCCTTCTAATTACCAGAAAGCAACGCCAAAGTCATATATGTCTGCTATTTCTGAACAAAGGGGATCCCAGAGAAGCATTTACAACCATTTGTGCCATAATTGCACAAGCTGTTTGTAAATAATTTCAGTGAGAAACGTAAAATTGCGAATTTTTTTTTTTTTTTTTTAAATTTGATCGCATTTGGCGATGAAATGGTGGCATGAAATATACCAAAATGGGCCTAGATCAATACTTTGGGTTGTCTACTACACTACACTTAAGCTAAAATTAGCTCTACAAGCTGCCTACATGCTCCCTAATTAACCCCTTCACTGCTGGGCATAAAACACGTGTGGTGCGCAGTGGCATTTAGCAGCCTTCTAATTACCATTACCAAAAAGCAACGCCAAAGCCATATAAGTCTGCTATTTCTGAACAAAGGGGATGCCAGAGAAGCATTTACAACCATTTATGCCATAATTGCATAAGTTGTTTGTAAATAATTTCTGTGAGAAACCTAAAGTTTGTGAAAAAAAGTGAACCATTTTTTTTTATTTGATCGCATTTGGCGGTGAAATGGTGGCATGAAATATACCAAAATGGGCCTAGATAAATACTTTGGGTTGTCTACTACACTACACTTAAGCTAAAATTAACTCTACAAGCTGCCTACATGCTCCCTAATTAACCCCTTCACTGCTGGGCATAAACACGTGTGGTGCGCAGTGGCATTTAGCAGCCTTCTAATTACCAAAAAGCAACGCCAAAGCCATATAAGTCTGCTATTTCTGAACAAAGGGGATGCCAGAGAAGCATTTACAACCATTTATGCCATAATTGCATAAGTTGTTTGTAAATAATTTCTGTGAGAAACCTAAAGTTTGTGAAAAAGTGAACCATTTTTTTTTATTTGATCGCATTTGGCGGTGAAATGGTGGCATGAAATATACCAAAATGGGCCTAGATAAATACTTTGGGTTGTCTACTACACTACACTTAAGCTAAAATTAACTCTACAAGCTGCCTACATGCTCCCTAATTAACCCCTTCACTGCTGGGCATAAAACACGTGTGGTGCGCAGTGGCATTTAGCAGCCTTCTAATTACCAAAAAGCAACGCCAAAGCCATATAAGTCTGCTATTTCTGAACAAAGGGGATGCCAGAGAAGCATTTACAACCATTTATGCCATAATTGCATAAGTTGTTTGTAAATAATTTCTGTGAGAAACCTAAAGTTTGTGAAAAAGTGAACAATTTTTTTTTATTTGATCGCATTTGGCGGGGAAATGATGGCATGAAATATACCAAAATGGGCCTAGATCAATACTTTGGGTTGTCTACTACACTACACTTAAGCTAAAATTAACTCTACAAGCTGCCTACATGCTCCCTAATTAACCCCTTCACTGCTGGGCATAAAACACGTGTGGTGCGCAGTGGCATTTAGCAGCCTTCTAATTACCAAAAAGCAACGCCAAAGCCATATAAGTCTGCTATAATGGCATGTCTGGCACACAGTGTTGGGGCAATTGTCCATCTGACCACTGATACCTGGTCTGCAAAGCATGGTCAGGGCAGGTATATCACCTACACTGCACACTGTGAAGCGGGCGTAACCCTTACACTACCTGATCGATACAACATCATACCTGATGTTTTAAAGCACGTTATTCCAAACAATTTAGGAATGTTAGGTGATTTATGCCCTTTATGGATTAAAACCAGACTCTGCATCAACTATGTAATTTTCCATGGGAGTTTTGACATGGATCCCCCTCCGGCATGCCACAGTCCAGGTGTTAGTCCCCTTGAAACAACTTTTCCATCACTATTGTGACCAGAAAGAGTCCCTGTGGGTTTTAAAATTTGCCTGCCTATTGAAGTCTATGATGGTTCGCCCGTTCACAAACTTTTAAGGAAGTTCGCGTTCGCGAATCCAAATTTTTATGTTCGCGACATCACTATTAAGAAACAAATTTAGGCTCCATGGTGGAGCAACAGGTTTAAATACAGGCTTGATCCTGACCAAGGCCTGACTAAACGCTTGAACGTCTGGGACATCTGCCAGACGTTTGTGTAAAAGAATAGACAAAGCAGATATTTGTCCTTTTAAGGAACTAACTGATAATCCCTTCTCCAATCCATCTTGGAGAAAGGACAACATTTTAGGAATCCTAATCTTACTCCATGAGTAACCCTTGGATTCACACCAGCAAAGATTTCTGCGCCAAAACTTATGATAGATTTTCCTGGTTACAGGCTTTCTAGCCTGAATCAGGGTATCAATAACCGACTCAGAGAAACCACGCTTTGATAGAATCAGGCGTTCAATCTCCAAGCAGTCAGACGCAGAGAAGTTAGATTTGGATGCTTGAATGGACCTTGGATTAGAAGGTCCTGCCTCATTGGCAGAGTCCACGGTGGAACAGATGACATGTCCACCAGGTCTGCATACCAAGTCCTGCTTGGCCACGCAGGCACTATCAGAATCAAATAAGCTCTCTCCTGCTTGATTCTGGCAACCAGACGTGGGAGGAGAGGAAACGGTGGAAATACATAAGCCAGATTGAAGGACCAGGGCACTGCTAGAGCATCTATCAGTACCGCCTGGGGATCCCGGGACCTGGACCCGTAACAAGGAAGTTTGGCATTCTGTCGGGACGCCATCATATCCAATTCTGGTGTGCCCCATAGCTGAGTCAGCTGGGCAAATACCTCCGGATGGAGCTCCCACTCCCCCGGATGAAAAGTCTGACGACTTAGGAAATCCGCCTCCCAGTTCTCTACCCCTGGGATTGCTGAGAGATGGCAAGAGTGATCCTCCGCCCATCGGATTATTTTGGTTATCGCTAGAGAACTCCGTGTTCCTCCTTGACGATTGATATAGGCTACAGTCGTGATGTTGTCCGACTGAAATCTGATGAATTTGGCCGCAGCTAGTTGAGGCCATGCCTGAAGCACATTGAATATCGCTCTCAGTTCTAGAATGTTTATCGGGAGGAGAGATTCCTCCTGAGACCATAAACCCTGTGCTTTCAGGGATTTCCAGACTGTACCCCAGCCTAGCAGGCTTGCATCTGTCATTACTATGAGCCACTCTGGCCTGCGGAAAAACATTCCCTGAGACAGGTGGTCCTGAGACAACCACTAGAGAAGAGAATCTCTGGTCTCTTGGTCCAGATGCAGTTGAGGAGATAAATCTGCATAATCCCCATTCCACTGTTTGAGCATGCATAGTTGCAGTGGTCTGAGGTGTAGGCAGGCATAAGGAACTATGTCCATTGCCGGTACCATGAGTCTGATTACCTCCATACAATGAGCCACTGATGGCCGAGGAATGGAATGAAGAGCTCGGCAAGTGATTAAAAGTTTTGATTTTCTGACCTCCGTCAGAAATATTTTAATTTCTACCGAGTCTATCCGAGTCCATAGGAAGGAAATTCTTGTGAGAGGGACAAGAGAACTCTTTTTTATGTTCACCTTCCATCCATGAGATCTCAGAAAAGCCAACACGATGTCCGTGTGAGACTTGGCTAGCTGGAAAGTCGACGCCTGAATTAAGATGTCATCTAGATAAAGCGCAACTGCTATACCCTGCGGTCTTAGAACCACCGAAAGGGACCCTAGCACCTTTGTGAAAATTCTGGGAGCCATGGCCAACCCGAAAGGAAGGGCCACAAACTGGTAATGCCTGTCCAGAAAGGCGAATCTGAGGAATTGATGATGATCTCTGTGAATAGGGATGTGTAGATACGCATCCTTCAAATCCACGGTAGTCATATATTGACCCTCCTGGATCAGAGGAAAAATAGTCCGAATAGTCTCCATCTTGAAAGATGGTACTCTGAGGAATTTGTTTAAAATTTTGAGATCCAAGATCGGTCTGAAAGTTCCCTCTTTTTTGGGAACCACAAAAGAGGGAACTTTCAGACCGATCTTGGATCTCAAAATTTTAAACAAATTCCTCAGAGTACCATCTTTCAAGATGGAGACTATTCGGACTATTCTTCCTCTGATCCCTTTGGGGGGAGTCTTTGAAGTCCAGAAGATATCCTTGGGACACAATTTCTAAAGCCCAGGAATCGTGAACATCTCTTGCCCAAGCCTGAGCGAAGAGAGAGAGTCTGCCCCTACTAGATCCGGTCCCGGATCAGGGGCTACCCCTTCATGCTGTCTTAGAGGCAGCAGCAGGCTTCTTGGCCTGTTTACCTTTGTTCCAAGCCTGGTTAGGTCTCCAGACTGACTTGGATTGGACAGAATTCCCCTCTTGCTTTGCTGCAGGGGAAGCTTAAGCGGGACCTTTGAAGTTCCAAAAGGAATGAAAATTATTTTGTTTGGTCCTTATCTTATTTGTTTTATCCTGAGGGAGGGCATGGCCTTTCCCTCCAGTGATGTCTGAAATAATTTATTTCAGTGTAGGTCTGAATAGGGTCTTTCCTTTGAAAGGGATGTTCAACAACTTAGATTTTGATGACACATCAGCAGACCAGGACTTAAACCATAACGCCTTGCATGCTAAAATGGCAAAACCTGAATTCTTTGCCGCTAATTTAGCCATTTGGAAAGCGGCATCTGTAATGAAAGAATTAGCCAACTTAAGGGCCTTAATTATATCCATAATATCCTCTAATGGAGTCTCCACCTGGAGAGCCTCTTCTAGAGCCTCAAACCAGAAAGCAGCTGCAGTAGTTACAGGAACAATGCATGCAATAGGTTGGAGAAGAAAACCTTGATGAACAAAAATTTTCTTTAGGAGACCCTCTAATTTTTTATCCATAGGATCTTTGAAAGCACAACTGTCTTCGATAGGTATAGTTGTACCCTTAGCAAGAGTAGAAATAGCTCCCTCCACCTTAGGAACAGTCTGCCATGAGTCCTGTATGGTGTCAGATATGGGAAACATTTTCTAAAAACAGGAGGGGGAGCGAACGGAATACCTGGTCTATCCCACTCCTTAGTCACAATCCTCTTAGGGATGGGAAAAACATCAGTGTAAACAGGAAATTCTAAGTATCTGTCCATTTTACACAATTTCTCTGGGACCACTATAGGGTCACAATCGTCTAGAGTAGCTAATACCTCCTTAAGCGGAGGTGTTCAAGCTTAAATTTAAAGGCCGTTATATCAGAATCTGTCTGAGGGAGCGTCTTTCCTGAATCAGAAATCTCTCCCTCAGATAACAAATCCCTTACCCCTACTTCAGAACATTGTGAGGGTATATCGGATACGGCTACTAAAGCGTCAGACGACTCAGCATTTGTTCTTAACCCAGAGCTGTCACGCTTTCCTTGTAAACCAGGCAGTTTAGAGAAAACCTCTGTGAGGGTTTTATTCATAATTATGGCCATGTCTTGTAAAGTAAATGAATTTGACGCATTAGAGGTACTTGGCGTCACTTGTGCGGGCGTTACTGGTTGTGACACTTGGGGAGAGCTAGATGCTAAACCCTCATTTCCTTCTGAGAATAATCTATTGCAATATTTTTAAGTGCTAAAATATGCTCTTTATAATTTAAAAACATATTAGTGCAAGTGGGACACATTCTAAGAGGGGGTTGCACAATGGCTTCTAAACACATAGAACAAGGATTTTCCTTGGTGTCAGACATGTTAAACAGGCTAGTAATGAAACAAACAAGCTTGGAAAACACTTTAATGAAAGAAAATAACACTTTAAACAAAAACGGTACTGTGCCTTTAAGAGAAAAAAAGCTGCAAAACAGTGTAAAAAAGCAGTAAACAAAACGACATTTTTACAGTAGCATCATAAAGCCTTAGTAACTTTGCACTACTATGCAAATAAACAATTAACCCCTTAATGTAAAAACCAGATTGAAAAAACTTCAAAACCGGTAAAATAACGTTCAGCACCTTGCCACAGCTCTGCTGTGGCACCTATCTGCCCTTTAGGAATGATTTGTGGGGAAAAAAACCTCTTTACAGCCCTCAAATACAGCAGGAATCTCTGGAGAAGTAGCTGGATGCTTCTGAGGTAAATAAACTGTGCAACTGAAAATAGGCCCCTCCCACCTCACTCGATGTTATGGGGCCTAAAAAACACCACAGAGTGTTTCTTAAACTAGCCATGTGGGTTAATAACCCTTGAACAAGCCACAAAGACCCCTTAAAGTCCCTCAAAAAACGTTTTATTTGTAATTAAACCAAAACATTTTTTTCCTATTAGTGTCACCAGTAACTATGAGCCCTTTATGCAAGCTTGGATTCCTCTTTTACTGAATACAGCTTACCTTTCCCTCATGGGGATATTGCCAGCCTTTTCTAGAAATAACACAGTCTGTCTAGAAAAAAATAGACTGAACATACCTTAATGCAATTTAGCCTGCAAACTGTTCCCCCAACTGAAATTTTCCTGTAGTCTTCAGCCTTGTGAGAACAGCAGTGGATCTTAGTTACAAAATGCTAAGATCATCATCCTCCTTGCAGAAATCTTCATCCCTTTTCTGCCAGAGAGTGAATAGTACACACCGGTACCATTTAAAATAACAAACTTTTGCTTGAGAAAATAAAAACTAACATTTTTGTCACCACACTCCCTTTGCCCTTCATAGCAGTTAAGCAGGTAGAGAGAATAACTGGGGGTGGAGCTAAGGGAGGAGCTATATGGACAGCTCTGCTGTGGGTGCTCTCTCTGCCACTTCCGGTAGGGAAGGAGAATATCCCATAAGCATGGATGAATCCGTGGACTCGATACATCTTACAAGAGAAATTATAGTTACACTCATATAGACACTGTCTGATAAAAAATATTATATAAAAAAATATATATTAGGTCTCAAAGATATATGGCATAAAGTTTTTTTCTTTTAAAAAGGGCTGCAAGAGGAAACACCTTGAGGATAAGCACCCGATCTGTGTTTTACACGCAGTAACGGACTGCATATTCATATGGTCGTAAGCCTTACCGGTTTGCAAATTCAGAGAGTGCTCTCTCATTTATCACGGAGGGTGTGCACACCGTATATAATAGGGAACTTGTCTATGTCTTTTAATCTATGTTAGCAATTCCTGTTTGTGTTCATAGGTAACTAATATTGCTCTCTTTTTATGCATACGCCTTAAGTTGGTTTATCTGAGCCATATACTGTGTTTTTAGGATACATTGTACCTTTAGACTATATCGTAGACGTCCGATTTGTTATACTTTCTATATTTCGTGCTTTTAATAAGTTGTATGTTTTCATTTGGACCACCTTTTATTGTGGTATTTTTCTTGTTGTAGTATTTTTAGCTATCGTTTACCGCCCTTGCATTTATTTTGCCTTTTGCACTATTTTCTGGTTCCTAATTAGAGGCTTTTAGGAGTACGGAGGAGCCTGATACTCTTAGCCCTGCTAGCATTTAAGTTTTATAGATTTTACTCTGCTGGTTTTTTTAAATTTGGATTTTTCTCTCTACTGTAGAGAGAAGTGTAGCTGGCATATGGGAACTCGAATTCCCAGACATAATATATCTTATTTGACAGACTGAAGAATATACAAGAATGTAATTCATCAATTAATTGTAAAAAGTATTGAAGTCATCTGTTTCTTTATTGGTAAGTGTGTGATAGCGTATCCGCCTTATAGGGGTCTGTGATGTTAACAAGACCTTTCTGACAATGAGCGCTCTTAGGTTGTGGTTCACAAATAGCTGATTTTTTATTACATAAGTAAAAAAGCCAAAATAAAGGTACATATTGCATAGGTCAATAATTAGGCTAGACACACACTAGATATCTCAATATATAAAATAAACAGAATCTAAAGAATATCCTCAGACTTTTAATCACAATAAGAAGAAATGATGCAGTAATGTGCATACCATATAATGACATTGCCCTTCCACTGATTAAATTAAGCCAGCGCTGAACCTCTCTAATATAATACATCTGATAGAAAGAATTAATCCGTTTAGTAAATGCCACTCATGGACGTAAACTTTCTTACGCAGCTTCATAAATGGGCCGGAAGACTAAATCATTACATCAATGGTTAGAGGGTCTCATCCTATCAAATTAATAGTCCTTTCTTACAGAGTGACAAACAAACTCACTTCAAAGAACATTGAACCCATTGAGATTTTAATTTAGGGGCATATTTATCAAGGTCCGTATGGTGCTTGATGCCCCTTGTTTCCGGAAGGTTCGCCGGAAACAGAAGTTATGAAGCAGCGGTCTAAAGAACGCTGTTCCATAACTTGTCCACCTGCTCTGAGGCCGCGGACAATAATCAACCCAATCGAATATGATCGGGTTGATTGACACCCTCTGCTATCGGACGATTGGCCACGAATCTGCAGGGGCCGGCATTGCACCAGCACTTAACCAGAACTGCTGGTGAATTGATAAACGCTGTCTGCATTTATTGATGTGTGGCGGACATAATACGCTACTTTGTATCATGTCCGCTCGCATATTGATAAATATGCCTCATAATGTTTAATTAAGCACAATAAACAGTTCTTCAATATACTTCTTTAAAATATTTTTTTCTCCTTTTACTGGAGTGTTTTTTATTAGTTCTATGAAGTTTAAAGGGACAGTCTAGTCAAAATTAAACTTTCATGATTCAAATAGGGCATGCAAATTTAAACCACTTTCCATTTTACTTTTTTCATCAAATTTGCATTGTTCTCTTGGTATCCTTTATTGAAAGCTAAACCTAGGCAGGCTCATATGCTAATGTCTAAGCCCTTGAAGGTCTCCTCTTATCTCAGTGCATTTTGACAGTTTTTTTTACAGCTAGACAGCTCTAGTACATGTGTGTCATATAGATAACATTGTACTCACGCCCATGGAGTTACTTATGAGTAAGCACTGATTGTCTAAAGTGCAAGTCTGTCAAAAGAACTGAGATAAGGGGCAGTCTGCAGAGGCTTAGATACAAGGTAATCACAGAGGTAAAAAGTATATTAATATAACTGAGATAAGGAGCAGTCTGCAGAGGATTAGATACAAGGTAATCACACAGGTAAAAAGTATATTAATATAACTGAGATAAGGAGCAGTCTGCAGAGGCTTAGATACATGGTAATCACAGAGATAAAAAGTATATTAATCTAACTGAGATAAGGAGCAGTCTGCAGAGGCTTAGATACACTGTAATCACAGAGGTAAAAAGTATATTAATATAACTGAGATAAGGAGCAGTCTGCAGAGGGTTAGATACAAGGTAATCACAGAGGCAAAAATTATATTAATATAACTGATATAAGGAGCAGTCTGCAGAGGCTTAGATACAAGGTAATCACAGAGGTAAAAAGTATATTAATATAACTGAGATAAGGAGCAGTCTGCAGGGGCTTAGATACAAGGTTATCACAGAGGTAAAAAGTATATTAATATAACTGAGATAAGGAGCAGTCTGCAGAGGGTTAGATACAAGGTAATAACAGAGATAAAAAGTATATTAATATAACTGAGATAAGGAGAAGTCTGTAGAGGCTTAGATACACTGTAATCACAGAGGTAAAAAGTATATTAATATAACTGAGATAAGGAGCAGTCTGCAGAGGCTTAGATACAAGGTAATCACAGAGGTAAAAAGTATATTATTATAACTGTGTTGGTTATGCAAAACTGGGGAATGGGTAATAAAGGGATTATCTATCTTTTTTAACAATACAAATCCTGGAGTAGACTGTCACTTTAAGCTTAGAATCCATACACTTAAAGGGACAGTAATGTAAAAAAAAAAACTTTCATGATTTAAATAGGTCATGTAATTTTAAACCTTTTTACTTTTATTACCATTTTTTCTTCGTTCTCTTGGTATTCTTAGTTGAAGGCTAAATTTAGGAGGTTCATATGCTAATTTCTTAGGCCTTGAAGACTGTCTCTAATCTGAAAGCATTTTGACAGTTTTTCACCACTAGAGGGCATTCGTTCATGTGTTTCATATAGATAACATTGAGCTCAAGCACATGAAGCTCTTAGGAGTCAGCACTGATTGGCTAAAAATGCAAGTCAGTCAAAAGAACTGAAATAAGGGGGCAGTTTGCAGAGGCTTAGATACAAGGTAATCACAGAGGTAAAAAGTATATTATTATAACTGTGTTGGTAATTGGGGAATGGGTAATAAAGGGATTATCTACCTTTTTAAACAAACAATTCTGCTGTTTACTGTCCCTTTAAATGAACCTTGTGTAGCTTTACGTCATTAGCAATTTAGCTCATGCTGTGACCTGTATATCAAGGGCTTCATTACAATCATTCATGGTGTAAAAGTCATAAGATGTCACAATATAGTAGGAATTCCCTAGAAACATGAATAATCTGCAAAGAAAAAAAAAGGAACATTGAAAAATTGATGAATATAAATGCTAGAGAATTTCTCAGACACTGAGCTAAATAAATATACACTCATGAAGTTGCCCAAAAACCTTGTTTTAAAGTTGAGACCATGTACAAAAATATAGTGTGTTTTAGTTGGCTGTTAGTGTTTTTGTTACTGGGTTGTTAGTGCTTTTTTAGTTGGTTGTTAGTGGCTTGTTAGTGCTTTTTTAGTTGGTTGTTAGTGGCTTGTTAGTGCTTTTTTAGTTGGTTGTTAGTGACTTGCTAGAGATTTTTTAGTTGATTGTTAGTGGGTTGTAAGTGATTTTTTAGTTGGTTGTTAGTGGCTTGTTAGTGATTTTTTTTAGTTGATTGTTAGTGCTTTTTTAGTTGGTTGTTAGTGGCTTGTTAGTGATTTTTTTTAGTTGATTGTTAGTGCTTTTTTAGTTGGTTGTTAGTGGCTTGTTAGTGCTTTTTTAGTTGATTGTTAGTGCTTTTTTAGTTGGTTGTTAATGGGATGTTAGTTGTTAGTGGTGGGTTGTTAGTGCTTTCTAAGGCCTCGCTTCCATTGAGTCGTAATTCAGTTTGCGTGCACTCGCAAACCGTTAAATATGCTGTCGAAAGCAATAGCGTTTAACGACTGTTTCCAATGGCGCGTTATACCTCAATATCGGCTGCCGGACTTCGGCTGCCGAAAAGATTTTCGCGTCCCATAGAAAGTAATAGAAGCCGTTAATCGATAAATTATACCAGGTTTCCATTGAAAGCGCTAACCGTTAATACACTGTCGGAGGCTGTCGATACATTGAGAAATATTACCCCCAGCTCAACTAGGTGTAAAGGAGGAAAAAAGAGCTTTTTGAGGCCTGTTTCTCATTGAAATAGAAAATCACAAAAATATTATGAGTGTTTCAATGTACAAATAACATTATATATGCTACATTTATTGGTCCTATGTATAGGAATATTTGCACCCATGTTGTCATAGAAATTTCAATATGTATGTGCATATAAAAATATATGCAAGCACCACAATTATGGAACGACCTCCCGCACACTTTCAAACCTTCCCCATGCCTAATATCCTTTAAGAGATCCCTCTCTACATATCTCAAAACAGAATGCACCTGTCATTGTTGATTATATATTTCCTACCGGTTCTATGTTAAATTTTTGTGCATATATGGTGTATTATAATTTTTTTTTATTTTATTGTACCCATTGTATCAATGCAATGTTTTGTGGACCCAGGACATACTTGAAAACCATAGAAATCTCAATGTATCTTTCCTGGTAAAATATTATAAAAATAAATAAAATATCTACCTATTCAAAATGAAACCTTTGCCCAGGGATGCTATATATAATCTCAATACATATAGAAAAATAATTCAAACGAAATAAGTTGTTTATCATGAAGATGAGTTTTATTATTACAGATTTACCCTCATTCAAATGTAATTTTCAATGTGAAAATCATATTTATTCAATACAAAACGATGACACATTAAAGTTATAATGTGTCATAGTACTAATATTTATAAAATATATGTAATTTCATGTCTGCTAAAGCAGATAATACATTTGCAATATTTAGACTATTAACCAAAATACATAAGTGCTTAATATGACATACTTCAAGAGATATGAAGTATTGTCTTTAACATGGAGTTATTGAAACAATTTAAAAGTGCATTGTGCATTGGTCCCAGGGAGAGTCTGTGTCTGTTCATATGATGTCAATTAAAATGTATTAATCACCTCTATATCATGGCAATCACATATATGTTGTGTATACACCAGTGCTTAAATATCATAAAGATACATTTATCTAATTATTCTAAATATTGAATAATAATCTTGACAAAAAGGAGTGCGTTAGTCATGATAGGTATATATTTCAGATATTACATTCCACATAGGACTATAATGAATGCAAGGTATTTGGCCATATCAACAGGAAGGAATATTTACTTTTCAACTCTTCTATAACTGTATAAGCCTTATTAGCTTCATCTGAAGGAGCAAACAACATATGCTTGTGGAATATAAATCATAACATTTACACATGTCACGTTGACCAATGTTAGATAGCATATACTGTATAAATTTCAGACACGTATCCCCAAGTATTCTTAAACGGCATAATATCCTCAATAAAAGGACACATACATTTATCAACAATTTACACCTGCATATTAATTGACATCATGTGAAATAAAAATGAATAAAGCTGTTAATGTTTTTGAAAATAAACAGCTATTAAAACAATTTTGAAATATATTTTCTAATTTTGATTAGAAAAATATATGCATATTTATGAGATGGAAATCACACTTAAGAAAGTGCTTCATAAAAAAATTAGATATTATATATCTTGAAAGAATTTAAAAAGAAAAATACTTCTTAATGCTTGCGGCGGGATTTGGCCTTTGGAGGAGAGGTACTTGGGATGGAAGTGTGGCGTCTTGGGCGACGCACACCAGCTGGCTGGGAGGCTAAAAGATGTGATTCAGGGTCCTGCAGGGAGATAACGGAGGATGCGAGTGAGGAGGGAGTTTGCGGCCTATCTGCAACCCTCTCCACTGCCTCTGCCAGGCGGACGAGTGCAGCATTATGTATGTCCATCTGGCTCTGTAGCCTCCTGAAATCCTGCTGCTGCTGGAGCCTAGTAAGTCTAAGCTCCCTGTGAATGAGCCTCAGTAGAGCATCCTGCTGGGACTGCGCGGGGATATTGGATTCCATGGGGGGCACTTGTGGCTGTATAGGTGTCTCCGGCACATATTCCTGGCTCTGTGTGAGGTTGTCGTCACTCAGTCTTGGGGACTGTGTGGGTGGCTCAATATCCAATTGAGGACAGACATTGGTGGGGGGTGGTGGTGATTGTTGTGGTGGTGGTAGTGGTGGCGGCATTTGTTGTGCCATGGGAGGGTGCTGAATGTGTTGTTGAGGTGGCATATAGTACATATGCTGCGGTGGAGGATGCATCTGCTGATGCTGTGGTGATGGAGGATGCATCTGCTGATGCTGTGGTGATGGAGGATGCATCTGCTGATGCTGTGGTGATGGAGGATGCATCTGCTGATGCTGTGGTGATGAAGGAGGCATCTGCTGATGCTGTGGTGGTGGAGGATGCATCTGCTGATGCTGTGGTGATGAAGGAGGCATCTGCCGATGCTGTGGTGGTGGAGGATGCATCTGATAATGCTGCGTTGGAGGATGCATCTGATAATGCTGCGTTGGAGGATGCATCTGATAATGCTGCGTTGGAGGATGCATCTGATAATGCTGCGTTGGAGGATGCATCTGATAATGCTGTGGTGGAGGATGCATCTGATAATGCTGTGGTGGTGGAGGCTGCATCTGATGATATGTCCTCCCAGATGAATATGGGGATGGGCCAGGAACATTTTCAACCTCATAGGCCAGTGGCTGTTGCTCATCTCCTTCAAGTATGCTGAGGTAGGAGTATCCAGCTTCAATAACATCCCCCTCCTCCTCCTCACTGAATTCCGGAACATCACTGGCCTCCGGTCTTGTTGAGGACTCATACTCATGTTCCAATTCTGAAAAATAAATTGTAATTATAAATTAATCTGATGAAACATCTAACATTTGAAAATCAATTTTATAGATATAGTTTTATATATATATATATATATATATATATATATATATATATATATATATATATATATATATATATATATATATAATTTCTGTATGAACTTAAACATATTTAACCAGAGGTGTATATTTAAAGATTGTGCCTCTAAGCGACTCTTTGTATTACACATAGTCCATATATATGATATAGATAGAAAGAATTTAAATCTATACCCTTGCTTGTTTGAGCAGATAGCCACTCCAGAAATCAGGATGAATATATCCACTACAACTATGTTAAGATGCCATTAAAGGGGCAATGAAGTACAAATTAAACTTTCATGATTCAGACAGAGCATGCAAATTTAGTCAACATTTAATATTTTACTCCTATTATCATATTTTCTTCCTTCTCTTGGTATCTTTATTTGAGAAGCAAGAATGTAAAGCTTAAGAGCCAGACAATATTTGTTTCAGAACCTGGGTTGCTGTTGCTTATTGGGTGGCTAAATGTAGCCACCAATCACGAGCGCTAGCCAGGGTTCTGAACAAAAAATGCAAAGTCTCCATAGCTTACATTCCTACTTTTTCAGAAAAAGATACCAAGAGAACAAAGAAATATCTATAATAGTAGTACATTAGAGAGTTGCTTAAAATTGCTGCTCTATCTGAATCATGAAATAAAAAAATTGGGTTTACTATCACTTTAAGTTACTGTGCAAATTAGACTTTGAACCATGTAAAACATTACTTGTACTAATCCTACCTAGGTATGTTTTCCACTGATGCTTGAACACAATTGATTACTAAACATATATAATATATGAACATTCTATATTCTGTATTACACATGTGTATGATTACTAAACATATATAATATCTGAACATTCTATATTCTGTATTACACATGTGTATGATTACTAAACATATATAATATATGAACATTCTATATTCTGTATTACACATGTGTATGATTACTAAACATATATAATATATAAACATTCTATATTCTGTATTACACATGTGTATGATTACTAAACATATATAATATCTGAACATTCTATATTCTGTATTACACATGTGTATGATTACTAAACATATATAATATATAAACATTCTATATTCTGTATTACACATGTGTATGATTACTAAACATATATAATATCTGAACATTCTATATTCTGTATTACACATGTGTATGATTACTAAACATATATAATATATGAACATTCTATATTCTGTATTACACATGTGTATGATTACATTTATATTTTAAAAAACAAAGCCGATATATATTTCTGATGTTAACATATATTTGTTAGAAATAAAACATTTATTACATATGATATTTAATATTCACCTTCATGGACCTCTTCAGCTGGCACTGATGTGTCCATTGTCCCCTTACATCCGTAAACAGATTCATCTGAGATGACATTGGCCATCATCTCCTCCCATGACCTTAGGTGTATCCTCTTGCTAGGACCACCACCTGTCCCACGTGCATATTTGGCCTGCTGTGCCAGCTTAGCTTTGGTTTCCCTCCTGCAGTCATGATAGCGGTGTTTAATGCTGGCAATAGAACGATTACGTCCTAAGCAGCTGACTGCCACTCGAATCTCCTCCCACAGCTTATTCCGGACAGCCGGCCTCAGGTTAGGGTTCTCCAGCTGAGCTGCCCTCTCCAAGTATGCCTCAACAAGAGCCTCCTTCTCCTCCTCAGAGTACCTCTCCTCTCTAAGCCTGCCCTTCACACCTGAAGGGCCAGCAGACACAGACTCTCCCTCCTGTGACTGGGGACCAGCCCTCTCTACCTCCTCTGTCCCTGCAGGCTGTGACAGGCTACCACCAGCCCCACCCCCAGTTGCCACAGTCTGCCCCACTTTCCCTTTTCTTTTTGTGCCTAGCTGAGGCTGACTCCTCCTCACTCCTCCCACCTCCATTCCTCTTCCACCCTCTCTCCTTCCCTCCTCTGCCAGGGTTTGAGGAAGGACAAATCCTCCACCCAAACCTCGGCCCCTATTCCTGCCCATACTACTCCCTACTTCCCCCCTCCCCCTCCCTCTATCCACCCTCACCACTGCCCTCCCCCTAGCCACCCCCTTCCCAACTCCACTAGGCTTATCCATCCCTTTCTCCTTCCTCCCTAACTCTAACCTAACACTAAAGTCCCTAGCTTACCTAACTACACTAAGTCACCTAACTAAACCCTATATTAAATAGCCCCAAAACTAACTACCTAACCTATCTAGACCCTAACTATCTCTATTCTATATCCCTCAAAATAAAAATAAAATGTGGGGGTGAAAATAAACAAAGGGATGTAAATGAAAAAGGAAAAACTAAGGAGGATTAGAACAAAATTATAGAAAAATAATAAGGGATGCAAATTAAGAAAGGGGTGAGCTATATAGTCAAATGAAACCAAAAATATGGGATGTTAAAAAAAAAAAAATAGGATGGGCAAAATGTATATATAAAAAAACAAGTTATATAGTGAGGAAGGGAAGGGTAGTCAAAGGGGGGATGGGAAGTGGAATAAGGGGATTAATGAAAGGAGTAATAAAGGAAGATGGGGATATGGGGGTTAATGAAAAAAAAAATGTGAATGTGTTTGTATGAAATAAAAGTGTGTATGTGTGTGTGTGTGTATTTGTGTGTATAAACTAATGTGTGTTAATTAACTAATGTATGGATGTGTGTGTGTGTGTTCCTAATATTATATGAGGCCTACAATAAGAATATATGGAAATCAAATATCAAACTCTCCACTAACTCTCAAACAACTCTCAAAAACCCAAAACTCCTACCAACGCAACTAGCTCCCGTGTCTTTCTCTCTAGAGGCGATCACAGGTAAAGAGCGCAGGCGCAAACCGTTATTCTTATAGACAGAGGTCGGGTTACCATGGCAATGCACTTGTTATGGCGCGCTTTTCGACAAATCCGACATCGGTTGGCAACGCAAACTTACGTACGGCCGAAAAGAGCGACTGCGCGCAACACGCTAATCTTTTCAATGGAAACCTGGTACTAAAATGGAGCCGTAAATTACCTTTAGCTGTCGTCCGCTTCGGTAGCTTACGGCTCCATTTTTAACGACTCAATGGAAGCGAGGCCTTAGTTGGTTGTAAGTGGGTTGTTAGTACTTTTTTGTGGGTTGTTAGTAGCTTGTTAGTGATTTTTTTAGTTGGTTGTTAGTTGTTAGGGGGTTGTTAGTGCTTTTTTTAGTTGTTTTTTAGTAGGTTGTTAGTGGGTTTTCATGCTATTTAAGTCCATAGTTGTATAAGTTGCCCAATGAATGATATGAACATGAGAACAACTAAACATGGCAAAAACAGTGATTACTACTGTAACAAATAGACTGTTGCAAATGGGTTATGTAAATGCCTGTGTAAAATGTTCTCATGCAAGTTTTATTAGACTAAAATGGTATCGCTGGATAGAACAAAACGCAGACAGAACGAAAGGCAGGCAGAAGGCGTTTCTGGTTTTCAGAGCGGGTGGTTGGGTTTTTTTGCTTAAAGGGACAGTCTACTTGAAAAAAAGACAAGAGGTTGCCTTCAACGGCTTAGAAATTAGTTTATGAGCCTACCTAAGTTTAGCTTTTAACAAAGAATGCCAAGTAAACAAAGCTAATCTGATAAAAAAAAAGTACACTGGAAAGTTGTTTAAAATTGCATGCCCTATCTGAAAGATAAAAGTTTAATTTTAATTTGTCTGCTCCTTTAAGCAGTAGCAAAGCATGTGGAATCCATAAATACTCAAATGTCAATCTTGTGGTTGAGTACTGTCAATTAAAAGCTGAGAAGTTATCTCAATTGTATTTTTCATTAATTTTACTTTTTCCATATATTTTATGCTTATGTCTATTTTTTATTGTACTCTCAAGAGTGGAGCTTGTGCTAAACAGCAAGACATTAGTATTTGCTAGATAGACGCAGCTCCATTGATTATAATGGGGCTTAAATAGCAATACTCAAATGTTTAGAGAGGTGGTTGGAAATATTGAATTCTGCAAAACTAGAGTTGTGATGTTGCAGCAAGTTATTTCACCAAGATATTAGTTTCAGGGGCATGTTTTATTGAATCTCGGCCAATAAGTGATTCTACACACCAGCATAAACAATCCTAAAGAAGAAACACTATCCTGGTTAATGTAGATATTCAGATATTATTAAAAGTATGCGAAATAAACTAATACAAAAATCATTTGTAACAATGCAGCACTAAAGCAGTATAGAAAAGGACCAGGAAAAAGGTCTCAATGCATTTAGTTCATCTTTAATGAGTTTTAAAAGGTATTTAGCCTTATAAAGGCTAACAATATAGTAGGTTTAAAGGGACAGTCAAAAAGATAGATAATCCCTTTATTACCCATTCCCCAGTTTTGCATAACCAACACACTTATAATAATACACTTTTTACCTCTGTAATTACCTTGTATCTAAGCCACTGCAAACTGCCCCCTTATTTCAGTTCCTTTGACAGACTTGCATTTTAGCCAATCAGTGCTTACTCCTAGGTAACTTTACCTGCATGAGCTCAATGTTATCTATATGACACAAACTAACACCCTCTAGTGGTCAAAATTCATTCACATTAGAGGTGGCCTTCAAGGTCTAAGAAATTAGCATATAAGCCTCCTAGATTAAGCTTTCAACTAAGAATACCAAGAGAACAAAGCACAAGTGGGGATAAAAGTAAATTGGAAAGTTGTTTAAGATTACATGTCCTATTTGAATCATAAAAGTTTATTTTGGACTTGACTGTCCCTTTAAATGTAATAGCACAAATCTGCCCCACTCCTGTTTTAGATACAGTAAATAGCTGTTAGAATCATAGATTTATGAGTCAAATTAATGGGTAGATCTCCTGAGTTACCAGCTGATGTAACTTTGTTCTCAACAGCATCAAACACCAAATCAAGCATCACTGCTCTATAGCTTGCAATGTTTCTCATGTACAGGACTCTAACTTATTACCCCAACCTCTTGCACATTAACAGAGCTGGATTTGAAGTGATGTTCAATGCCACTGAACATGTCTTTCAAGGCTTTGAGAACCTTCGTCATCTCTCCAGAGCTAGTAGACTAGTAAACTCTTCCAGTGTATGAAACAGGTCTATCATTCAACAGAAGTAAGCATCAATTCCAATGAGTCCAGATTCAGTTGTAAAACAATGAACAAGAGGGTGTTGTGCCTGACAGATTATATCTGTATTCTAGACAAATCAAGGGAATTCAGTGTTGAACAGAGACCAAGTCTGTCAAGGTAAGCAGTAACCCTTAAAGCAATGAATACCAAGGCCCTATCAATTAGCAAAATACACTATAATCTGTTCAGCACGTATCACACAGGCAAATGGGCAGGGATCAAGCAAATGAGTATATATTACTAAACTTATAATGACAATTAGCAGAGCTCTAAATATTACAGCCTATCGTTGCTTTAGCTCAGAAGTTCCCAGTAAATAATGTCCCATTAATACACTTGAAGTAAAAAAAGCTGCAGAACATTCACATACTTATTTCAACCAACCAAATATAGACAGTATTATATTGTACTATTAACAAGGGTCATAGGCAAAGCCAATTGAGAAAAATATCCAGCTTTATGACTAATAAAAAAATATAAGCTCGCTTTATGCATTGTTAGCAAATTACTTTAGCAAGTAAATCTAGCAGAAAAGTAAATATGAGGCTATTAAATATTTATAAAAATACATAAAAGTTATGAATGCATATTATCTAAATGAGCAAATTTGTTCTTTTCTTTAGTACTAGTTAAAGTAAATACTTCAGAAAGAAAGAAATATTTTACTGATAGCTTTATGTGTATTTTTTTAACATCTTAACTTCCACATAGAATTATGCGTCACATTACTACACAATATGTTTCAGTTCTGTTTGGCAACCTATGGGTTAAGTAAGGTTATTTTTGTGCAATTTGGTTCTTTTTCAAAGGCCTGCCAGGCATATAATTAATGTATGGGCATATTTATCATAGCCAAAAGCAAATACAACTCGACCAAAGTGCAGTACAGCAGACTCATCATGTACAAACGACAGGTCCTTGTCTGACGCCAAGAAAAAGACAGGGAAAAAGCGTTGAACAGATGAGACTATTGCAAAGATTTATTTAACTGACAAGGCATCTCAGTAGTGATCCTGCCAGGTTGCATCAACAGCAGTTTTTGGAACATAAAATAATGCTGCAAACAAAAAAAACCTGTTTTATTACAGATAATGCCTAAAATGTGATATCTTCATATTAATGTCACATACGCCGGTAGGACTATTAATATTGTCACTGTTTGTATTTACTTAAAGTTGACGAAAGCAAAGGCTTGAATTCTGCTGATACAGACAGCTGCCAGAATTATAGACTTCAAAGTGAATAACTTTTTTGTTTCAATAAGGGATACAATGATAATTTGCACATAAATTTAGCAGTCAGACAGCAAACAGATGCAGCATAGACAACACATCAGAATGAGAGATAGATAAGAATATTACATTTTAAATAATACAGATCTGAGCATTCTCACAGTGGGAAATATTACCTTGTCTACTTTGTATATTTGTATAACAGATAGAACTTTTGTAATAAGGATATAACTTTGGAACAATCAATCAATGTCCTACAATTAATACAATTAAGGTTTAATAAAGTTGTTCTTGAGAAGTCCATTAAGTCAGAAAGATATTTAGAGAGTGATTACGGGGACATTCATCTTAAAATATAACCCCTTGTTGAATATAGAAATGGGGCTAGGTTTAAGACTAGGTTATGGGTTGGGTTCAGACTGACAATAAGGTTAAGTTTAAGGATGCAGTTAGAGTTAGGATTAGGTTTAGAATTAGGGTTCATCCCTTGGATTCCTGAGGGGCTTGCTGTGTATTGAGGTCCTCTATAGAACTTGAGTTACTGTGATATTTCTGCCCACTTCTCTTACTTAATTTTCTATATGCAGAAGATCATAAGGGATTTTGGATGATGGATAATGGGGACCATTCCTTAGAGGTTTATATCTGCATTTCCACTGTCAAGGCTCAAGTTTAATTATATGTCTATAATTAACTGTTGATGTCTTTTATTCAGAAGATAATTTCCTGGTATTTCTGATAGCATGGAAGAATATTTTCTGTGAAAGCTACAAGTGGGCAAAAAGAACCTGAACCCTGGGGTATCATCCCATTACTCAAGCTAATAAGCTCTTTTCATTCCCAGTTAACCACTTCTATTTTTTAGTTGACATTCCTGTACAAATGTGCCCAGGGAATAAGACCACCTTTGACCCAAGTGTTACTTTTTACTACTGTATCAATTTTCAATCATGATTTATTTTCTACCATCAAAATCATTTCTGCAGTTTCTTGGTTTTTGTCTTGGTTTTTTCTCCAGATTTTCTGGACGAATTTGCACATTGATAATTACAGTCCATGCCAGTTCTAAAGGGGTGTAAAGGGCTTTGATAAATAATGATTTAAACAAAAATAAATCAGTGCAGATCAAGAAAAAAATATAGAGGGCTCCATGTGGTCACTGCAGTGCCTGCTGCCGGTCACTATGGAGACGGGAGAACAGGTTCCCAGGTCAGGATCCTACCTAATGCATTACATTTTCCCAAATCTTCATTGTTAGTTTTCTCTAAGAGGATTTTTAGTATTTGATCTATGAATATGTCATCAGTACAAGAAAATAAAAAATAAAATAGATTTATTTCAAAACTGACTTCATCTGAATTTAAATTTCTACAATTTTTTTTAAATTAATTTATAATACAGAAAAGAAACATGGAATAAATAGTCTATGTAATTAGAGTTTTTATTTTTAAATGTCTAAATATATAACATTAAGGAACATTGTTTTAACCATTTGGTTGCAAAAGGATAAAAGAGCAACTTAAATGTTGTGTTTTGGTCATTAACCCTAAGAAAGAGAATGTCACTAGAATGATAGTACTTGATGTCACAACAGAAGAATTAATGCAATATTTGTAGTTGGTCTTAAGTAAAATATCTGCAATTTAAACAACTTTCTAATTTGATTTGTTTTCTTGGTATCCTTTTTTTTTTAAATCATATCTAGATATGCTCAGAACTGCTGATTGGTGGCTGCACATGTATGCCTCATGTTATTGGCTCACCCACCTTCACTGCTGTTACCTCAACAAAGGATACTAAGAGAAGGAAGCAAAATAGATCATAGAAAGTGGTTTTAAATTGTATTCTCTATCTAAATCATGAAAGACAAAATTGTGTTATAATAGCAACATGAAAATAATCTACTTGTTTCTATTTTTTGATGATTCAAACATATATAAATTGATTACAAAGTCCAAATACAAAGATGAAAATTGTTAATTTTTTACTATCAAAATTCTCTTTGATATTTGACCATTTTTATCGGGAACGACTTTTGTAAGTGTAAATTTAAAGAACTCACTAAGAGACTATGATAGATCGTTAAACGTCTTTAGTTATATTATTCTCCATAGTCATCAAGACAGACTTTTTGTGGTTAGTAAAGTACATTGTTCAAAGAAAAATGACTAGATGGAGACGATATTACATTACAGCTATGATATGAAAATGGAAAACATGTAGTATTAATAATCCCTTCAGAAGTTATTGACCTTGTACTTCCAATGAAGTTCCAATATCAATGGATTTAATTGAAATAAATTGCTTAAACCTATAGGATCAGCAAAAGTTAATCGATGCTTTAAAGTCTTGGACCTCTCATATTTTAATTAGAGTCAATGGATCACCTTTTTATACAATTTAAAACAAATTAATAGGAATTAAATTACTTTATTTTTTATGTGCTCAAAGGCAAAACCATTCCACCCTTTTTTTTCCAGAAGAAATTAATTTTATCTTCTCGTAAACAGGTTTTATCAGCTTGGCATCTTTGTTATCTAATGTGAGTAATGAACATGCTGAGAATAAAAACGTTTATCTTCGTTTAGTAAGTTCCCCTCTATAATCATTCTGCTTTTGCCTCTTTTATAAACTTGATGAATTTTAGAAGAAAGAACACTGAATGCTGTAAATATCACAGCAGGAAAGTATGAGAGACAGGTACGTTTAAATAAAGACACATTGCTGGTTCACATTTATTATGTATTGGCTGGAGTTTTTTGTTTGTTTTTGTTTTGAGACTCAAATACATATGATGGAATGTTCTGATATATAGATTCATCAAAATGACAGGTTTATATATTTCTTTGTGATTTTATATATATATATATATATATATATATATATATATATATATATATATATATATATATATAAATATATATATATATATATATATATATATTGTTTTCTATGCACCCTTATTGGAATTCTGGGGTTAATACCAATTTTTCAATATTCTTATTTAATATTGGAGAAACTGGATTGGCTGTTATGTTTTTATTTATTTTTTAATCTAAATGATCATAATCTTTCTGAGTCAAATACAGTCGAGGTTGATAATTCCCACCATATTGATCCTCCATTTCCCCATAAAGGGAATTCTATCAACGTATAATGACTGCTGATTACAGAAATGGAGTGTGTGTTGCAATTTGATAGAGTGGTGTTAAACAATCAGAATGGCGCTTGTATGCTGTATGGGAATCATAGGTTTACTGCTCATATTTGCTCAATTCATTTTTTTAAACTTTTAATAATTTATTATACTTTAGTTTTCTTTTTTTTAATATAAAAAAGAACACTGCCAGAAGTTAATTTACTTAAGAAGAAAGTGGCTGCATCTTATATCATTTTTTTGACCAGGAATTTAATTGTTCTTATACTGAAAATTGTAAAACCACTAGGTTACAATGTTTAAAATATCAGCAAAAATTCCAAACCTGTCAGGCTGAGGTAGCATCATGATAGCGTAGTTTTTGTTTTTTGTGTAGCGCTCTTTGGCCTCCTTAGCAATTGAATGGTTTTTATTTACTACTTGCGTTATTCTAGCTCAGCATGCTAAGGTACTGTGGCTGAGCTCTGTAGAAACCAAAGGGTTGCAGGTTCGATCCCCGGCTAGGTCCACTCAGCCTTTCATCCTTCCAAGGTCGATAAAATGAGCAGCGCCTTGAGACCCTTACGGGTGATAAGCTGTGCTTTACAAGTACCCCATACATATGTACATACATCTTAGTGCACCTATATGACTTAATCTGTTCCTGGGTGTGCTAATTTTATTACTTTCCTCTTTTGCCAACCTTTCTAGTTACCTGGGTCTCGATCCTATAAAGCTTTCTGGGTTGGTGAAATTCTTTAAGAATACTCGCCAGTATTTCTGTTTCTCTGGTGGAATTTTAGAAAGTCCCTTTTTACCCATAAAACAGTCAACAAGATTACAAGTTTTGCATTTGCGTTTTAACGCTGAAAAAAATTGTAATTTCAGCGCTAAAACAGCACTGCAGCCATTACGAGTCTTGTCGGTACAGCTGTACTGCAAGCCTTTTAGCCTGTAATGCATCGTTAGTCCCGCACATGTTAAAATTACGTTTTTTCATGGGACTTCCATTGCGCTGCCATTACGAGTTTTGCGGTGAGGCTAAAAAGTTTGCGATACACCCTATGCCGACAAGATCCGTTTCGCAATCTAAAAGCAGTAGTTATGAGTTTTACGCTACAAAACTGTTACATAAAACTCATAACTAAAGTGTTACAAAGTACACTAAACACCCATAAACTACCTATTCACCCCTAAAACGAGGCCCTCCCGCATCACAAATACTATATTAAAATGATTAACCCCTAATCTGGTGCTCCTGACATCGCCGTCACTATTAAAAATGATTAAGCCCTATTCCGCTGCTTCCCGGCATCGCTGTCACTATACTAAAGTTATTAACCCCTAAACTGCTACCCTCCAAATCGCAAACACTATTTAAATATTATTAACCCCTAGTATGCCGTCCACCCACATCACCCCCACTATACTAAAGTTATTAACCCCTAATTTCGCCACCACTATAATAATCCTATAAATCCCTAAACCGAAAGCCCCCACAACGAAATATGCTAAATAAACCTATTAACCCCTAAACCAAAAGCCCCCCACATCGCAATAAACTAATTTAAACTATTGACTCCTAAACCTAAAGCCCCCCTAACTTTATATTAAAATTACAATTTCCTTATCTTAAATTAAATTAAAACTTACCTGTCAAATTAAAAATCTAAGTTTACACTAACAAACTAAATTTTATAACTATTAAACTAAATTTAAACTAACTACACATTAAAAAAATCCTAACACTAATCTGAAAATTGCAAAGTATCTAAATACAAAAAATAAAAAATACTAAATTACAAAAATAACAAACACTAAATTACGAAAAAATAACATAGAAATTATCAAAAATAAAAAAGAATTACACCTAATCTAATAGCCCTATAAAAATAAAAAAAACCTAGCCTACAATAATCTACCAATAGCCCTTAAAAGGGCCTTTTGTAGGGCATTGCCCTAAGTTAAACAGCTTTTACCTGTAAAAAAAAATACAAAGAACCCCCAACAATAAACCCACCACCCAACCAACATTTAGCTCTTTTGCATTGCCCTTCATAGGGCATTTTGCTCTTTTACGAATAGCCCAAACCCTAAACTAAAAAAAACCCCACCCAAAAACCTTAAAAAATCCTAACACTAACCTCCGAAGATTGAAGGATCTTCATCCCAGTGGCTCCATCTTCATTCAGGCGGCTCCATCTTCATCCAGGCAGCAGGCGGCTCCATCTTCATCCAGGCGGCTCCATCTTCATCCAGATGGCATCTTCTATATTCATCCCGGTGGCGTCTTCTATCTTCATCCCGACGTCGCGGAGTGGGTCCATCCTGAAGACATCCGGCGCGGAGCATCCTCTTCATACGGCCGCCGCAGTAAACTGAATATTCAATGCAAGTTACGCGATTCAAAATGGCATCCCTTGCATTCCTATTGCCTGATTTGATTTTGGAAATTCAAATCAGCCAATAGGATGAGAGCTACTGAAATTCTATTGGCTGATATGAATAGCCAATAGAATTTCAGTAGCTCTCATCCTATTGGCTGATTTGAATTTCCAAAATCAAATCAGCCAATAGGAATGCAAGGGATGCCATTTTGAATCGCATACCTTGTATTGAAGATTCAGTATACGGCAGCAACCATATGAAGAGGATGCTCCACGCCAGATGTCTTTAGGATGGACCCGCTTTGCGCCGCCGGGATGAAGATAGAAGACGCCGCCAGGATGAAGATCGAAGATGCTGCCTGGATGAAGATGGAGCCGCCTGGATGAATATGGAGCCGCCTGCCGCCAGGATTAAGATGGAGCCTCCTGGAGGAAGATCCTTCAAGCGGGACTTCAGCAACTGTAAGTGGATCTTCGGGAGTTAGTGTTAGAATTTTTTAAGGTTTTTTTGGGTGTTTTTTTTTTTAGTTTAGGGTTTGGGCTTTTCATAAAAGAGCTAAATGCCCTTTTCAGGGCAATGCAAGATAGCTAAATGCCCATACAAATGCCCTTTTCAGGGCAAATGGTATCAGGGTTTTTTAGATAGTTTTTTTTATTTTGTGGGTTTGGGGGGTGGGGGTTTGTAAAGTTAATGGGTCTTTGTAAAAAAAATTCAGGTAAAAGAGCTGTTTAACTTAGGGCAATGCCCTACAAAAGGCACTTTTAAGGGCTAATGGTAGTTTATTCTAGATTAGGTTTTTTATTTTGGGGTGTTTTTTTTTTAAATGGGTATTAGAATAGGAATAATTTTTTATTATTTTTTAATTCTTTTTTATTGAGAGAAAGGAGGTAACAACACGTTCATAACATGGCACATTATAAAAAATGGCAGATGCAACTGCACACAAAATTTGTTATACAAAGTAACAAATAATACATCTGTTTGTTAAGAAAAGACACAAACATATAGCTGTGAGGATAGCAAGTATGCATCAAAGAGAGTGACCATAGCCTAAAAGAGCATCATTTAAATCCACCAGTCCCCTCCCATTCTCTCAAGTTTCTATTTTTCTTTATACAAACCATAACTAACCTATACAACCTATTCAACTAATTCTTCCTACCAAAAAAGCCATTATTTGCGTCAACGAGGCCCAGGAGAGATAAAAAAAAAAGAGAAAAAGAAAAAAAAAGAAAAGGGGTAACCTGCGTGGGGGGAGGGATGGGAGAGAGGAGGCGGGACAAGAATCAGTCAACATTCAGAACTACCGGTGATTCTCATCATACACTGCATTCATCTTGTCATGACTAATCTAGTCAGCCGTGACCTGAGAAGGAAAGATATGAGACCATTCTCCATGTAAGGACTCTTCTAAGAATACAGTGGTGTCTCGAAATGGTCTCAGGATATACCTCTGTATTTGTAGTTCGAACGTTAATATAAGTCTACGCCATTTCTTTAGAAACGCGTTAAGCCTGTGTTGCACGTCCATTCTAACATCAAGTTGTTCTGTGAACATTTGTATCTTAAGAATGTTCCTAAAACAAGCAACTGATGGAGGGGATTTGCTAACCCAAAACTTTAAGATGCATTTTCTAGCAAGTATTATAACTAAACTTAACACTGGGTCGACGTGTCTAAATTGTGTATCCCATTTCAAGAACAACACTGCAGCAGGGTCAAGGATAAAGGGGAGGTTCAACCTTCTTTTAATCCAATATTGGATCTTATCCCAAAAATGTCGGACCAAGGGGCACATCCAAAAATAGTGGAGGAGGTTCGGAGGAACATTTGGTACATCTGTTAGGACAACCAGGGTCCCATTTAGCTCTGAGTCTAGGTGTGAGATATGCTCTATGTGTGATTCTAATCTGCGATTCCCTGAGTGCTGCTGACAAAGTCACCTTCTTTATTTTGCTCATACTATCTTTGAAGTCCTCCCAAGATATATTTTCCAATCCTTCCCTCTCCCATCCTGATAGTAGGTCAGGTTGTATGAGCTGCATGCGTTGATGTATCAAGACTTGATATATTTCAGACAAAGAAAACCTGCCCATTTTAAATAGGGATTGTGACAACCGAAAGGGTGAGCCCTCCCAAAAATTGTCATTGTCTCTGATCACTGCCCCAATGTAATGTCGTGCCTGTAGATATGCATAGAAGTGTTGTTTTGGCAAATTAAATCCCCCTTGCAAAATGGCGAAAGTCTTAACCGAGCGGGTGAGTGGCTCCAAAAGTGCGCCAATAGAGGTCAGCCCTTGTTGGTCTCAGAGATCAAAGGGGCGCATATCTAGCCCCGCAGGAAAATCTGGATTCTTACAGAGAGGTAAATATGTTGAAGAGTGACAAGACTTCCGCAAGAATTTGTGTGCCTGTTGCCAGGCTTTTATAGGGTCTCTATATAGTATACCAAGGCCTAAACTCTTAATACTCTTGAGATCTTTCATATGTGGCAAAAAAAATTTGTGATACTTTGGTATTGGTTATCAAATAGGCCAATGATAATTGACCCAATACAGCCTGTTCCAATGTTGGCCTGCAGAAGTGGTGGGTACCCGTCTGCCAGTCAATCACAAGGCGTATCAGTGCTGCCCAATTATAAAATTTAAAATCAGGCAAGGCCAAGCCCCCATTCAAAAATGACATGGTAAGTTTATCTGTAGCTATTCGCGCCTTGACCCTCCTCCACAAAAAAACAACGTGCTGCAGAGTTCAGTTGTTTGATATCTTTCTTTGTCAGTAAAAGAGGAAGCATAAGTAGGGGGTATAACAACCGCAGCAAAACCACCATCTTGAGCAGGCTGATTCTGCCAGAAAGCGATAGTGGCAAAGACACCCAACTTCTCATCTGTCCCTGCAACCTTGAGCACACCAGAGTAATATTGTTTGCATATAATTTGTGAGGATTGGCTGAGATCTGAATGCCCAGGTAAGTGATCGCATGTTTTGCCACCACAAATGGGTAGTCGTGTTGTTGCCCATTTTCTTTAGTCAACCAGAGAATTTCCGATTTCTGCATATTGACTTTGTAGCCCGCAAAGGAGCCAAAGTCTTGAAGCACCTGCACAATAGGGGAAATATATAAATGTGGGTCCTGGACAAACAGAAGCATATCATCTGCATATAAAGCTAGTTGTTGTCGATCAACTGCAATGTCAATGCCAGGGAAAACTTGCTTGAGTCTAGAAGCCAGCGGCTCTAGAGCCAGGTTAAAGAGGAGGGGAGAGAGAGGGCAACCCTGCCTAGTGCCTCTCCCCGGTTGGAACTCTGGAGAGAACATGTTATTAATGCAGATATTAGCAGTGGGAGTTTTGTATAGCTTTCCAATAAGAGAAAGGAAAGGCCCAGAGAAGTTAAAGTTAGTCATCGTGGTGAACAGATGGCTCCATTCCACTCGATCGAAGGCCTTCTCCGCGTCCAAAGACAGCAGGAAGGCCCCCAATGTGTCAACCCCCCCCCTCCCCTCCTGTTCCAAAAGTGTTGTACAATCTGTAAGACTCTGCGAACATTCACCGTCGAGGATCTACCCCACATGAATCCTGTCTGATCTTCTCGAATCAAGTGCGGTAGAATAAACTTCAGCCGCTCAGCCATGAGATTGGTTAGAATTTTATAATCCAAATTCAATAATGAAATCAGTCTGAATTCCGGGAGAAGAGCATCCTTGCCTTTTTTGGGGATCAGCGTGATATACGCTGCAGAGAAAGAAGAGGGGGCGTTGCGTTGCCTTGAAAATAGCCCTGACATATCTCCATTAGGATAGGTGTCACCTGGGGCTGTAACAACCTGTAAAATTCAATAGGGAGGCCATCGGGCCCCGCTGCCTTGCCCAAGGATATGCCCTTAATTACCCTATCCACCTCTTCCCTGCAGATAGGAGCATTTAGTCTTTCCATCTGATCTTGTGAGAGTTTGGGTAGGTTGACAGAGTCCCAGAACCTCTGTTGGACAGATGTCAAGGCAGGTGACTCACTGGAATAGAGTTTGGTATAGAAGGCCGCAAATGCTTCAGCGATGGAAGTCGCCTCCCTGACCACTCTGCCGTCATGTTTAATTGCTGCTACAGGTTTGGCAGATGTTTTTATGTTAACTAGAGACACCAAAAGCTTACCTGATTTATCTCTGAATCTGTAATATTTACCTCTGGTACGCAGCAGGGTTTGTGCTGTTGAGGGGGCAAGCATGGCATCATATGCTTGTTTAACTGAGACATATGATTGATATAGGGACCGAGATGGCGTAGTTCGGTACTCGAGGTAAGCCTATGCTAAGCTGTCCCTCATTTATCGCAACTTGTCAGTTATTTGCTTCTTTCTGCGTGCCAGAAAGGCAATAATATTGCCAGTTAGTATCGATTTAGCTGTGTTCCAAAAAAGCTCTGGGTTAGTCAAATGTTGTGCGTTGGTAGTTTGGAAATCATTCCAGCAGTCAACAAGGCGTGCCTGGAAGTGTTGCAATGTCACAAGGTAGCGTGGGAAGCGGAAGGTTCTCCTATTGCTAACCTGAGTGCCTGTGTCTATAAATAATGCTACGGGGGCGTGATCAGAGACAACTACTTCACCTATTTTTACGTCTATGATTTTGGGTATGAGAGAGTTTGCAATCAAAAACAAATCGATACGCAACATAGTAGGGGCAGATCGTGATATACAAGTAAAATCTCTACCGTCTAAATTCAGCTGACACCAAATGTCAACCACCTCTAAAGCGGATGTCAGCTTCTGAAATGTTTCCAGCTCATATTTAGAGTGAGATTTGGGAGCCGGTGTCTGAGATCTCGTCTGCTAATCCCAAATTCTGTCACAATATGGGTTGGGCGTTAGGTTAAAATCCCCCCCTATAATGAGATAAGTGCTCAGAAAGGGGGTTAGAGCGGCAATCAGAGAATCCCAGAACCCTCTGTCTTGCTGATTGGGTGTGTAAATGTTGCATAAGGTGTAAAGCTTATTCGCTATCTGCAGTTGGACTATGATGTACCTACCATCCCCATCCTTTATCACTCTCTTAGTTTCTGCTTCCACCGTCCTCCCGATCAAAATGGCAACTCTTCTGCTTGCTCTAGTGTACGAGGCAAATTCAACACCCCCCACCCAGTCCCGCTTCAATTTCTTGTGTTCCAGCTCCGACAAATGCGTCTCCTAAAGAAACGCAATGTCAGCAGCTTTTTTTCTTAGCTGTGTAAGGATTGTTTTCCTTTTAATGGGGGAGTGGATACCCCTACATTCCAAGTGTATAAATTAAAATTGGCCGCAAATCAGGAACCATTGCAGAAGTTTGTACATGTATGAGTGTGTGGACGAGAGGGGGCACCAAACAACCACAAACAGAACAACTGTGAGCAGAGGGGAGAAACAACAACCACACATCCGGGGGGGGGGGGGGGGAGAGGGAAGAAGAGAGAGGGAAAAAAAAAAGGGTGGGGGAGCTTACATAAACCTTGGTCTCGGGCAGTCCTGTTAATATCCCACGTGAAAGATATATAGCTAATCCTGAGCCCCATCTTGTTACCTGAAGACCAAGAGCAAATAAATAAATGTTAGTGATCATGACATTTATACATACATTGCACTCAACAGCCTCCGAGCCAAATTGGTACCACAAACAATGTGCCAGTTTAACACAATCTATAATCTCTAATGCTCGGGATGATTTTAGGTGGGGTGCTATGTAACCAGTCAGGCAAAGTTGTTTCATATAGACGAACGTCACTTGGCTTCTATCTAAATAATTTAAATAACTACAACAACAAATATATAAATTAACAAACCCAGAATGTATTTGCATACTGTGTACCCTATCCATCTGGTGTAGTAGGCAAATTAAAAGAATCAAAGTATCCACATGTTGTTGAAGATGGACAGTGAAACATGCATTACACATAAATTCTTATTAGGAAATATAAGAGGCTGCTATTGCCACATGAATCCAGGACAGATTCTCGCCCATACCGACGCCCAGGTTGCACCAATAAGCCACTCTGAGGCCAGATAAGGTTTAAAACAAATTCACCTCCAGCATCGTCACAGGTGAAAATCCAGAAAGTCAGTGGCTTTATCCCTATAAACAACAGATTTAGAAAACTTGCTAAACATAACACACATAACAAATATAACCATAACCATTTCCAAACAAGTGTAAACATTTCACGGTTATATATCTGTGTATAGCCCATTACCCCTAACTCAACAGCCATTGGGGCTTCCAATCTAACTCAGACAATGTGTAATTATCCAGAAATTAAATAAACCCATAAATATCAGGGCTTCAACCCTCCTCTCCCCTTGGGGGACTATGTACATGGTTGTGTGAGGGGACTCCAGTAGTCTCCAAGTAATCTTGGGCTGCATTGGGGGAATCAAAAAATCTGGGACCCCGAGGCGTTATTATTTTAAGCCTCGCTGGGTACAGCAGAAAAGCCTGTCTGCCTTCTCTGTGCAGTTTTGAGCATATTGGGGAGAATTCTCTGCGCCTTTTCATGAGATCCACAGAGAAATCCTGAAAAAGAAGAAATCTTGCATTTTCAAAAGTGAGATTCTCCATTTTCCTATATGCTCTGAGAACAGCGGTCTTGGAAGTGTAGGTATTTGATCATAATGGGTCGGGGTTGGGAAACATCTGCCCCAGAGCATTCTGGATATACCCTATGTGCCCTTTCCACTCCACCAATAAAATCCTGCGAGGGGATGTTTAGTAAAGAGGGTAAGGTGTTTTCTACAAACTTAAGGATGTCAGATTGCTTTATTGATTCAGGGAGGCCTAGAAGGCGCACATTATTGCGCCTTGATCTGTTCTCCAGATTATCTAATTTTAATTGTAAGGCTACTGTTTGTCTTTCTAAGGAATCAATCTTATTGGTATTAGTTACATTAGAGTCTTCTAGTTCAGATATCCTATTTTCCGCCTCTGTGATCCGTGCAGAGAACTGTTTAACATCATCAGTAAGTGTGTCTACCCCTCTCTGCAAGTTGTCTATCAAAGGAATGAACAGCATAGAGATTTGTTTGACAATAGGATGTGTATCAGCCAATGTACCCTCAGAAAAAGCCTCAGCACCGGGGCCCTGAATGAGTTGCTCAGCTCCAGATTTATTCCTACGATCACTAGTTTTGCTGCGGCTCGCCATTGGGGTAGCATTTAAATATTTCTCCATATACCCATGAAAAGAGGGAGACCTGGTCTATTACAGCAAAGGCAAGTGGGTGTACAAAGTAGGAGGTGTAAGGGAAGCCAAAAGTCAAAGAGAAATCTCAAAAAGTTTTGTATCACAAGAACTGCTGGTGCAATGATAAATGTATGTCAACAGCATATGCTGTTGGCATTTATCGATGTGCAGCGGACATGATACGCTACATTGTATCATGTCCGCTCATGCTTTGATAAATTTACCCCTTAATTTGTTTAACACCTTGGATGCCAAAGACAGACGGAACAAATTGCTTTGCACTCAGCAGGTTAATCAGAGATCAAATTCTAAAATACTTCAGCTACAGTGATGGAATAAAAAAGCAATAAAATGATAACCTCTCTTCAGACAACTCAGTATGATACGCTGGGATCTGCTACAAAAAGGGGTCTATGGTAATTATAGACTATATATTTGCTCTGTACAACCTGACAGAGAGATCTTTGCTCATCTAACCCAGAACACTTTAAACAATAGGTGCATAAGGAAGGAAAGAAGTTGCCAGATTGCTTATTAGCTTTGTCACACATCCATGGAACAACCTTCCAAACACAGAATTACATTATGTTACTTGTATGTGACTTGCTGTCTTTAACCAATCAGTTTTCCATTATATTTCCTTGTTTTCTTTCCCATTTAGATTTAGATATCCTTAATATTAATGGTTGTTCTGCTTATGTATAGACAGATAGATGGATGATGGATTGAAAGATAGATATATAGATAGAATGAATGGATTATCATTTTATTTTAGAAATTATTAAATAAGCATTAAAATATATTTCAATAGTAACTTTCAGAAATGCTAAAACGCAAATTAAATTCATGTGATTTTTATGTAACCATTAATTGTTCTTATTAATTTATGATATAATGTTATGCACACATTTTTAAAATGAGGGTCTAAATGTGCCCCACCTCAAAAAAAAAGAAAAGAAAAAAAGATACCATTTCTCAGGGTTTTAGAATATTCAGCACGTCTCTCTCACACAAGTTTTTATTACTCATATTTTTATGTAGCTAACAGTCCACTTGGAACAAAATATCAATAACAATTGTTTCAACAGGGAAAAGAACACAAAGTTATTTATTGACAAAATATTCATTTGTACTTCCTGAAGAGAGAGGATACTCATGACAAATTGCTACCTAAAATCTTTTCAAAAGCAGCATGTGGATTGATATGAAACAGTTTAATACCTATGACAGCAAATAGTAGAAAATAGACCTGTTTGTAAACTCTGCACAATCATTAAAGGGATATTATATTGATGGATCAACTTGAATACATCACTTCAATGTCCCTAGGAGGACTGCAGTATAGGGAAACATTTAAAATATGCAGGTTACTTTCATGAATATTTAAAATAAAACTTACCTTATATTTTATACTCTTGACTGTACCCAGCCGTGCAGCTTTTTTAATAGGCTGTATTGTAGGTTCTACAGCTACGCAGATGGCATAATGTCAGCGATATCATTGTCCTCATTACCTGATTGTCTAAAATAATGACTTAGGGGATGAATTATCAAGCTCCGAATGGATGCCCCTCTTTCCACACAAGCTCCATAACTTGTCCGCCTGCTCTGAGGCTGTGGACATCAATCCGCTTGATCCTATATGATTGGGCTGATTGACACCCCCTGCTAGCGGCCGATTGTCCCGAATCTGCAAGGGGTGGCATTGCACAAGCAGTTCACAAGAACTGCTTGTGCAATGATATACGCTGTCTGCATTTATCGATGTGCGGCGGACATGATATACTACATCGTATCATGTCTGCTCGCACTTTAATAACTTTAATAAATCGGCCCCTTAATAAGAATTAGACATGTGCACAGGTGAGAAATTTGGTTCAGCCGAATCTTTTGGAACAAATAGAAAAATTAGTTTTCTGACTACTCGGTTTCCCTGCTACTCAGTATTTGATTTGTTTGAAATAAAACGTATACCGAATATTCATGGAGCATTTACATGTGTAATTAAACAAATGTAAATATTCCTTTGCAACAGGTGAAAAAGTTTACCTGTAGCATTATACTTAC